>NW_027286764.1:9733422-9935922 GCF_022747635.1 Hetaerina americana
AGTGTTTGCAAACGGCAAAAATCATGAAACCCTAGAATGCCTCAATCCAAAAGAGATAAATACGAAAAACCGGAAATCGCGAATTGGCGCTTGAGAGAGAGAGTGTGTTTGAATTTGAAACTAACTGCTACTTCATGAGGCGGAGAGTCATCTCGGAAGAGGAAAGGAAAGGATGGAAGTGGGATGCTGCAGCAGAGCCAGGTACAAATGCCAGCGTAACCAGCGAAATGATGAAAAATTTCTTAGAAGAGTTGGTAAAGGTCCATGGAATGCCCGGATAAGGACTCTTATCGGCGCATTCTGAGGTTCTGTGTTTTAAGTACCTGAGGAAATGTGCCAAAACGGAATGAGGCACGGCAATTGTGGAGTAAAACCGAGAAAGAGTCGTAGAAATATTTCTTATGCATACGTAATAATTTCTGCAAAAAGTAGCAATGTATATATGAGGGACAGGGCCGTCGAAGATTTCTTAAAGTCTCCATTGTCGTAACTTATTGTTGTCGGAAATTAATGCGACATTTACTGCGTAGATGTTCAGAATTGACATTTATTTGCATATTCGTCATTATTTACGTTTATGAGACTTGTCATCGTATAATAGTTACATATTGGCTTTTCGGCATTTGATATATGTGTAAAATTTATTAAAATGAAAGGAATTATCTTCAAAGTCAGCAGGTTAGACTCCAGACAATTAGAATTCTTTTAAGTGTGACTGAACAGATTTTCTGAGATTACTGTTAGGCGTTGAACGAATTGTCTTCATATGCACTCCTCGTTGTTTTTATGCCTATTGTTCTAAGCAGATTATGAGTGCGATGTTTCATTTTACACGATTATTTGAAATTCTGGTAATGTCCTCCATTTTGTTAACTAACGGTACGAATAATTTTCAATTTATTTCCCGGAATTATCTACAGTATTATTAACGATGACAATTTCCCTCATTGAATTGGCAGTAAAATTCGCACAAAATGCAAATACCTCATCCGACCTTCTTTTCTTCTCCAATCATTGCTTATATTCGCTAAACGCGTAATTTCCACCGACGTTGTGGGCGGAGTGTGAGTCAGGCAGCAACCTCGAAGCATCCCAGAGTAACATAAAAGAGTCATAAACACACTGGAGGGTAAAAGGGGGTGAAGGTAATGTGATGTTCTCGCGCAGGCGGGCGCGAGGGGAGGGGGAGATACCCTTTCATCGCATCCCCCGACTCCGTTCCCTTTCATTTGCCGCCCCCTTCCCTCCCACTCTCTCCCCCACCCCACCCCTTCCTCCCCTTAAACGATGAACGCTCATAAACGATGCGGATATGAGCGAGTATACGTAGCTTGAAGGCGACAATCGCCCCACGGGTCTTACATGATGTGCGCCGCAGATACAAAGGATATTTACTTTTTGCTTGCTGCTGTTGAGGGCCATCGAAGCAAAGAAATTGTTGGCTGAGGTTTTAAAAAACAAAATGAAAAATACTTGATGAAATCATTGCCCGTCTAAGATTCCGCACAAGAAAAGTATTTGGTTTAATCTAATGAAGGGATTCTCGGTATATACTCGGCATAATTACTCGCGAGTCGACAAGTGTAATGTACTTTAGGAAGTACTTAGCCTCGTTAAAGATGCGTATTAATACTCTTCTGGCTGTTTATAGACTTGAATGATTTAGTGAGGTTGGTTTCGAGGATATTCAAAACATTTTTTTCCTTTCACTTTTTAAATTCACGGTGTCACCCGAAGACAAAAAAATAAAATGTTATAAATACAACTGTGGTAAAAATTTTAAATGGTGGTAATACATGTAGCCGTTGATGAGTACGTGGTAGAATTCGAATATAGTTTGCTTGCTTGAATAAACATATTTCATTGGACCACTATTAAACGCATATTTTTAGACGACAAATGTCCTGTCTCGCTAACGACCTGTTAATGATAAGCGGAAGAGAGGAAGAGATGTAATTAATGTACAATTTGTAGTGAAATGCTAATGATTTTGATCATGCTATAATACTATAAATCGAGTGAGCGTAAGTATGAAATCAATTAATGTTCTAGAAAAATCTTTTCTCTGGTAAGTAACATTAAAAGGGATAATTTAGTGATTTTTATGGAATTTATTTACCGGCTTGATGGTAATGTTCCCAGAAGAGATTTCGCCTTTACATAAAAAAGGTATGTAACGTGATCTATAGAAAAGGGTTAATGGAGAAAGGAGAGATGGTCTCATTTGCGTTGGCGATTGAGCGCTCTTCGTGTTGGCGGAGGGACTGTCAGTCCTTTTCAACCTGAGTGTAAGTAATGAGCAATAAAACACGGCGGTAATATGATAAACAAGTAAAGCCAAACATATTCACTTTCAGGGGTCAAATAAACGTTTCCCAGGCGAGGGGGAGAGTTTCCGATGGGGTGGAAAATATTTCTAAGCTAAGAATGTATGACTGTACGACACAGTCTTATTTTAGGCACATATATTTATGTGTGAACTCTATTCTTTTTAAAATTGAACAAAGTTTCAATTGCAGGATTAACATTTATTTATAATGGCACGAGCCGCCGCCGGGGTACGTGGCAGAGGGTGACTGCACACTAGACCACCCTTGACCCAAAATATTTTTTCCTCCGTTCGCGGTCGGAAAAACGTTATTTAATTCCAATTCTTTATCGTTCGTGGGGAAAATGACATCTTAAATCTATCTGTTCTACATTTAATCTCTCTAATTTTATTAGCATGATCTCTCCTACCGTAGTACGATGGGGGTAATGGAGCATTTTCAACATCACTGCTAAAGAGACCTCCTTCCAATATATGCAAGAGCTTCAATTTGTAATTTAACCTTCGCTCTGTTAGTGAACCCAGCCTAGCTGCTCTAATATTTTGGATACACTGCTAAGTTTATCATACCAACGTTTTACAAATCTAGCTCCTCTACACTGCATGTAATCCAATTCGGCAATGAATCCAACTTCGCGAGGATCCCATTAATACTTGCAGCATATTCTAAATGAGGCCCAACAATCGACAGATAACATTTCTCTTTGACATTTTTATCACATTTACGAAGTACTCTTCTAATAAATCCTAATTTTTTGTTAGCTTGACCACGTATCCCCGTATGTGTTTAAATCAGGAGAGGTCGTGGGTAAGGGTAGCACCTTAGTATTTAATTTAGTCTGCACTTTGTATTTCGGTGTTCATAATGCAGTCTTTCCACCATAGAATATAAGGAGTAGAGGAAGAAACAGGCAGCAACTTTTATTACCTTGGGGATGGAAATTTTTCCAAAAATTGAAAGAGAAAAGGCGTTAATTCAATCTAGATATATTCCAAGGTATTTATGTACCAAAATTGTAATAAAGTTAAAATAAATAATGTAATAAAAATGGTATAGCCAAATCGTCAAAAGCGAATATAAGTAATGAATTTGCTTCACTAAGCTAGGATATATTGACAACCTGCACACACGCTGCCAAATGGCGTCAATAGTTTTTTTAACCGCAGAAACCGTTGGAATCGTGAATGTAGAAAGACATCAGCCCATTGCTCTTCACCCCTCACCTTATCCCCAAAAATACTCCCCCCACCAAATTGCACACCTATCGCTGTTGGTCGAAATAACTCTGGTGAATACTGAGAAGGCGTTCGATTGGGTAGAGCGGAAGTAGTTTCCAGGAATATGGAATCTGAGAGGAGGCTGGCGAGGTACGCGGCATGTATGATTTCTAGTGACTACGGAGGCAATGTCGTTAACGTAAAGTAGGGATAAAAGAGGCCCGATGACACTTCCCCGAGGAATATCTTAAGTAATTCCAAAGAAACTGCGGGAGATGCCGCAACAGTAACTTTTAACGGAGTCATCCGCTAATGTGCATTTCAATGCAACAATTTCAGAGTGTAAAAATCATTCGCCTTGACTGGGATTCGAACCCAGATCCCTCAATATCCGGTCGAGTGCTTTAGCCACTTAAGCTACCGAGGCGTCCTCCATCTTAAGTAACTTCTACTGCATTTGAGCTAACTCCATCTATCACTACTCTTTGTACCCAACCATTCACAAATTCTTTAATCCAACCCCGGATATTTTTGTTTGTACTCAATCTGTCAATGCTTCTATCTTTGCACATAGTTTACTATGAGGTACTTGGTCGAAGGTGTTCTTTAAGTCTAAAAAAGCCGCGCCCACTGGAGCATTGATGTCTCCCGAAGTATGAATATCGTGAACAAAAGGGCAAATTGTGTCTCGCCGGATCTACCCTTTCGGAAACCGTGCTGATTTTTCATTAATAACTCCTGATTTTCTAGGTGTCTCACGATCGAATCAGCGACTATACCTTGCACGAAATGGATGTGAGGGAAATAGGTCTGTAATTGCTCGTTTTCATCTTTTAAATATTCGTGTTACGCCAGCCGTTTTCCAATTTCTGGGAATCTTGTGATCTACTACCGAATTCTTTAATATGATTTCTAGATTCAGCGCAATTTCCGAAGCTAGATCCTTAAATATACGAGTGGGTATTTCATTGGGCGCGGAGGATTTAACCGGCTTAATGGTTTTCAGCAAACGTTCTCTTCCATTATTTGGATTTCAATTTTGGGCATCGGTTGATCGGCACGATTTGGTGAGCTATCGGAGGTATTCTGTGAAATATTAGTGAAGACGCCTTGAAATAAGGAATTTAATAAGTTAACTTATCCCAAACTGCTGGTCACTCTTTCGCCGTTATCATTTTTGTTGGAATTAATTGTTATCTTATTTCCCTGAACCTCTCAGACGCACGACTAAAATACTTTAGGATTCTCTTTCAAGTTTTCTGCTAATCTTTTCCTTTCGAGCTTGCTTAACGCTTTCCAAAATTCATTCTTGGCTTTCGCCCTAGATATCTTGTTATCATAAGTGATCTCAATACTTTAATACTTTTATCGCTAAAGATATCATCCCTGATATTTTTTATCTCGGCCTGATGTTGAATTTAGCAGGGAAATACTTTTCTATCACCCGCGTCGTACCATCTGGGTTCCGCGTTATCATTTATTAATTTACTGGGAACGAACTTGTTGACTACTGATTGTATGATCTCCAAGAAGTCATTCCACGTATCCTCAGTAATTCAGTGATTACTGTTTTACTTAACATTTGCAAATTGATCCTGTAGCATGCATTCTAGTCCATTGTAGTCCCGTTTTTTAAGCAAGTAAATATTATTTGAAAACATACATGAAATAGAGGGCAAAAGTAAACGTGGCAGAGATCAGAATGAGGAGCGACAGGCAGGAGAGTGACACTGGATTCATGCGCGTATCCCTTGGTTTTTTAGAGTACTACTTTGTCCAATAAATATGCGAACTGAGGCCATAAAGACTTTATTTTTCAAAATTAAGTCTAAATCGATTTTTTCCCCTTCAAAGTACTCTCCATTCGTTCCTATGCACTTATGCCATCTATTTTTACACTATTTAAAGCACCCTTGGAAGTCCTCGGCAGTTGGGCTTTTTAATTATCTCGTAGTATCTTGGTTTATTGTGCCCAGATCTTCCCATTGATGTCCAACTGACCAACAATCAATGCTTTATGTGCGGGTGATTTGTCTTGGTGAAGGATCCATCCATCATGTTCGGTTGAAATAGTATTACTATCACTATTGATTTTCCTAAATTCAGTTCATCTGCTATTATTCGGACAGTTTTTCGGCGATCGGTAAGGACAAGGGACCGCACACGATCAATGTTGTCGTCAACACAGGTGGTTGAAGGTCGTCTCGGTCTTCGATAATCCGTGGCGTCTTGTCGGCCATCTTTGAAACGCTTAATCCACTGGAGAACGGATGTTTTCTTCAGAGCATTATCACCATAAACAGCAGTCAACATTTCAGTAATTTATTGTTAACTTTGACCGCACTTCACCAAAAAACTTTATGTTGGTTCGTTGCTCCGTGATTTCGCAATTTTCCATTTTCGACAAACAGTAAAAATAAGGACAACAGAAACTAACATAACTGGCACCATACGCACAGCTCGACGATCCGCCGAGCACAGATGGCTCATTGGGTCTCAGGCAACTAGCGCCGCTAGTGGTCGGGGCTATAGTCCGCGTCATGGCCGTCAGATTGCACCAGTTAGTTTATTCATTGCAAAAATCACGTATACTCGTGTACTGAGGAAATTCTAAAGGTGGGATGATAATAATTTGAGCTGTAAATAAATAAAAAGGATTGAAGAAGAAGAGAAAACAAGAGTACGTCCACATAAAAGGTTATATACGAAGTAGTTAGTTGTTCAAGCCATCGAAACCAGCATTTAATAGGTAGAGAGACGCCATCCACCTTAGTATTTATCATTCCCTGAGGCATGAACAAATTGAAACCGTTGTTCGGAGTAAAGAACGTTGAAATTAACTCAGCTAACCTTTGAAAATTGTGTACGAGGCGTTTAGACTCATGGTAGGAAAGGTGTAAGTTCATTTCTCACTGACCTCAACTCCTCAAACCCCTCAACTTCGCATCGGCAGCTTTACTGCCCGGATGGAAATGGAGTGAGAGCCATGAAAGATGAGAGGAGTCCTTCCATTCTCAATGGGGAGCACCCAAGTCCTTGACCCACCACGAGCAGCCATCGGCGCCACGCCCTGGCCTTCCTCTTCACGCCAGGGCACCACTCCCCGGGAAGTGTACGAGACAATGAAGCAGCAGCAACCGGCGGCCAACGCTTTCTCGCCGCCGCGGTGGCCCTCGCCGAAGCCGCGACGAGGGATCCTCGGCGCCCAAATCCGATAATAATCCTTCCCCCCCACACACACCCACAAACACACACCGCGGATTCATTCCCCCTCGCCCCGGCGCTGGGCGGGGGAGGGGGGGCGCCGCGGATAGACGCAGTGACACGCTGGCAGCAGGCGGGGGTGGGGGGAACGACCGTTTTTCTGCTTTGAACGGGACAGTGCGTCACGGCTCTCGGTTTCACAACGCCGGGTGTAGAATGCCAAGGAGAGATTCCAGCGACTGCGGACGGAGCTAATCAATTCCTTTATCCAGTTAAGAGAGGCGATGCATGTATTCCGGCGGCTCTGGAGAGGATTCTCCAGAATGGGATCGCTATCACACAGCGATTAACCGATCCCACGTTTGATTTCGTGACTGTTTAGTCTCAATTCCAAACCCCCGAACTGAGAACTACCTCTTGTAGTCCTTCCTTTCACATTTCAGTGGCTTCTCCTTCCAGAAAAACAGTTATACCTATATATTGTTTTTGATAATGTCCTCGCCACCGTTAGGGCTTGTGGCAGGGGGTGACTGCACACCAGACTACTTTTAGCGCTATATATAGTACTTCTCCCCCCTAGTGCGGGTGGAACACATTATCTGATCCTTTATCGCTCGTGAGAAAAACGACATATTGCATTTGTTCGACGGTTAATCTCTCTAATTTTACTTGACAAGTACTCCCCAACTGCATAATTAATCGTTTCAGGTGTAGCTTAGTTGGACGATCAATACGACCATGGTTTCACCGTTGTGAAACCATGGTCGCATTAAAGTATTATTCATGTGGATTTAAAAAGATTTACTCGCATTTTGAAAATATTCTCTCCTGACATATTAAGTTGGGACTAATAATACATTTTCAAAATCATTGCTAAAGAGAAATTATTCCAATTAATGCAAGAGATTTAACCTGTAGTTCAACCTAGGCTCTGAGAGCGAATCTAGCTACTCTAAAAATTTTGACACGCTTCTCATTTCAACATAACAACGTTTTACAAATCTAGCTCATCTATATTCTACATGAGCCTAACCAGTGAATGATAACATATCTCCGTAACCTCTTCGTTACATTCCCCAATACTCTTCTAATAGACACTAATTCTTTGTTAGCTTGTCCATATATTCGCCGAATGTGTTTCAACTAGTAGAGGTCGTGAGTGAGCGTAACGCCTATGTATTTAATTGAGTCTGTACATTCCATTTCGGTGTTCCCGATGCAGTAGGCGTTCCGGTGGGAATTAATCTTTTTCCAAAAATGCCTCACTACACACCTTTTAAAGTTTAATTCTAATTACCAAGTGTCACACCAGCGTTGTATAGCTATTAGTTCATCTGATAAAACTGCTGTGTCCTCAGGATTACGGATATCACGGTAAACCACTGCATCTTTGAATCCTACCTTTCAAAAAGTCTTTAATCCAGCCTCGGATATTTTTATCTATGCCATATGCTTCTAAATTTTCGAGTATTTTACTATTAGGTACTTCGTCGAAGGCTTTCTTAAAGTCTAGAAAAACCGCGTCGACTGGAACATTGCTCTGCCTCCTGCAGTAAGAATATCATGAACAAAAAGCGCAAACTATATATCGCCGGATCTACCCTTTCGGAAACCGTGCTGATTTGCCATTAATAACTGCTGATTATCGAGGTGTCTCACGATCGAACTAGCAACTATATGTTCCATAACCTTGCACAAAATGGATTAGAGGGAAATATGACTGTAATCGGTCGGTTCCTCTTTGCCTTCGTTTTTATTCCCAGCTATCGAGAACCTTGTGTTCTACTAGGATCTTCTCAATGTACCATACCATTAATTTGCACCTGCGGGTGATAATTGAGGAAAACCCCAGGAAGAGAAATTAAAATGCATTTCTAATTGCTCTTTTCCTCCCCCTTGCGTTTAATCATACCTTTTTTATGGACATTTCCTCACTCGAATACATATTGCTGCCGGGATAGTCGAACTGAAAGACTCGTTGTGAATGCCCTGCCTCCACAGCCTTTCGCAATTTGGTCTAAATATGAACGTTGGGTGTGCGCTCCACGGTGTGGGAGTGGCAGTGAAGTGTGAGGGATGAGGGCTTTTGGTGTACCCGGCCGAAGTCCGGTGGCGCGGACGAGTCACAGACAAGAGATGGTGAACATCGTTTGCGATCAAGGGGGCGAGGGGGTGCACTTGGTGGGAAATGGACCGTGGAAATTAAAGGGTGTTAAACCTTTCCTTCCTGGCTTTGTCTAAACTTAATTAAGGCTACTGGCGGTAGGTGCTACGGATTGGACAAATCCTTGAAAATTTATTCTGTCGTTTGAGTGCGGCAACGGGTGAAATGGGTCGAGGCGGAAGTTAAATCTGCATGGAAAAAAATGCTTCGACGTAGAAGGATTGGGGAGCATTTATTCTTTTGCATTACTTCTCCCCGGGCCAGAATAATACTGATGAATAAAAATTTTACGAGGATTAATTTTACTTCTTCAAACTAAGTTTTTTAGTAATAAGGTCAACGTATGTACAACAAGTAAAAAAAGAAAAAACAACTTGGGACTGAAACTAAATATAACGACATCTAACAACTTAATTTGTACAATAAGTAATCACTCTCCACCTCATCATTAAACTAACATTTTCAGCTCTCTTTCCATGTTTTGGGGGGAGAAGTAACAGGCCAAATATTAGGCCGTAATTTAGAGCTGGAACGCAAAGGCGCAGGTGCAATCGTGGAAAATAGTTAATGATAGTCATAAAAAGTTTGGACAATTTGTAGTCCGGGACCATAAATAGGTTGAGGTGAAGGACTAAAAGAACCGAAATGAGGAATAGACATTTCGGAGCGGTGAAAGGAAGTTTCAATTTCTAGAATTTATATTGTTGCAATATTCGGCAACAGAAAGCTGCCGTATGAAAGGAAATAAGGTAAAGGATGATAAAATTTAAATAAAATAGGATTGGAATTCTCGAGAGCGTTCATCATAATCGAACGACCTTAATCTTTCGTTTTTTGTGTGTCGGTGAAATAACGTCCGCTTGACAGCGAGGGAAAACATTTTAGCCGGGGCCGTAAACGGAGGTCTCCTTTCCAGCTACACAAATTCCGCGTAGGCAACATACAATGGCAGCATATTGGCGATATAGGATTTTATGTGCTTAGCGGTTCAAACTGTTAAATTGCGAACGAGAGAATATATTTTCGCAAGTTTTTTTTCTTTCATCCTTCGAAAAGTTGATTTTCAAAGATATATCCGTTGTGCCGGCGTGGGAGGTATGTGCGAGTTTCTCTTTTTAAATAAAATCTTTAGTTACACTCTAAGATCTGTTCAGGAGAAGAATACAAGCAAAAATATGGCTCTGATTCAGCACCAGTCTCATAAGTGCCAGTCGTGGGTCGTCGTACATTTTTTCTCACTCTTTTATGCCTCATCCGTATCGGCTCAGATGATCGCAGGACTCTTTCCTCGGAGGCAATAAAGTATGGAGGAAGCGAGCGATATTCGATCCACTCGATTCAACTCTCTGAATTTTGCAAAATCACGCGCCTATATATCCCTTTTCAACGCACTTCTCTCACAGTTTCGTAACCCATTGTGTTCCCAACTTTCACTTCGTGGGCGCGTTTCAAATCTCGCTCCGTCTCCCCGCGGATAGGTATTCAGACGAATAGCTAACCGGTGCATCGACAAGCCGCACTCGTCCCTGATGCACGTAAACTCACGTATCACGAGATCACCGAGTGCCGATGCATTCGCCTTGGTGGGAACTGAAACCCCGGCCGTCATCAAATTTGCCGTGTACTCGGAAGGGAAGGAGGGAGAGGCACATGGGCGTGGTCGTCATCGTTAAAGTCATGTCGTCCGTTTTCCTCGATGATTTTTAAATACTTTTCCCTAACCCCGATACTGGATATTACTCACAAAAAATATATTTGTCCATTTATTCGGCTCCGGCTCGGGGAAGTGCCGTTCGCCGTTACAAACATTTGAGAACCCATCTGAGGGTGTACATAGGGGCTCTCTCTCTCTATAAACGATAGCCTCTCACCGGGATGTTTTCACTCAGGACATGAGTCCATGTCAAATTCATCTCACCCTCCAAAGGAAATCACCGTGAAAAAATATTTTTCTGCTAAATGCCTTGTTTCACTCTAGAGAGAAAGTCGTGATCTACGTTGACGCGTATAATGAGGTATTTTCCAGGTAAAAAATTATATTTGACGCGGAATTCATTTGGAAATAAATACAGGGCAGAATTGGAAATAATTTAATTTAATAGGAAAGGTTAGAATACATGCCGTCGAAGCGCTGTAAATCCATCTTTGAAATGTTGAGTACAGAAATGAGTTTTCTTTAATTTGCATTAATGCTCCAAATACTTGATTCATTTCATTATTACATGTGTATTTAATTTTTGTTAAATATGGTACAAGTATTCGTAAAAATATTATACGTGATGTGTGAGTTCTATCTGGTCATGTTGTTCGCAAAATTGAACTACCTGCTCTGACTTGGTCATTTTACAGCCAGTTGCAACGAAGCCATCACCTTTCTGGCCGCCTCTTCCCTCTTTGGTGGTGATGAATCGACATGTTTCGACTGCTTTGACTGGCGTTTTGTCTCTGGGGTATCGTACTGGATCCAAATGTCATCAGTGGTCACGAAGCGCCTCAGAAAATCTTGCTAGTTGCTCTTAAAATGGATCAAACATTGTTTGGAAAGTTCCATTTTGATTCGTTTGAGATCATGCGTCAAGAGTTGTGGCAACCATCTGGCAGGTCATTTTTTCATATCCAATTACACTGTTAAATGTGATATTCCCATTCAGATTGAATCCCTACAGCTTTATCGAGTTCTCGCTCTTTCAATCGACGATCTTCCGTGGACAATTTATGCACTTTTGTGGGGGTTGTGGCACATTTTGGTCGACCACTAAGAGGATTATTATCGAAGCTGTCCCCCCGACCAAACTTTAACTCGCTTGTTCACTAGGTAACAGTCGACTATGAAGGAGTAGAGTCCTGAACCAGAGTGTTCTGAAAGTAGGCATGAATTTCCTTAGCTTTCATACCTTTCATAACAAAGTATGTAATCCACTGCTTGAATCTCATTTTTTTCAATCTTCACAAATCACTAGACGGGAGCAACAGCAGAGAGATGTCCGCTCCACAGATTTCTTTCCAGAGCACTGACGCGCTTTGTGTTTACTCATAATGGAATACCTATTACTACGCGCGAAACTCACGCTAGCGCTGACATTTGGTGGTGATTCCGAGAACCTTTGAAACTACCCTATTACGTATTATATTCTTTAACATTCCCTCTCCAAGCTCCTCTCTCTCTCTTCGCTTTTACGCTCTTCTCCAAAATCAATTACAAAAGCGTTCATATTTCTTTGTTCCGCGATATTTCACCCACCCACGTCGCGGGCGCGTCGACCATTTCGCTTCACCAAATATATTTGCGCTTCGCGATCACTCGCTTGCGATCCCTCATCCCTATTCTTTCAGACCGCGGAAGTCCCACCTTAACCGCAGCCTTCCTTTCTCCTTCCGCCGGGGGCTCTTGTGCGTTTAATATTCTGGGAAATGCGGATATTAATTCAATTCGTGGTCCCAATCGATACCGAACGCCAATATTTTCCGGGAGTCGATTGATTTTCATCACCGGAAGACCCATGAAATATTTCCGGGGTTCCAATAATTAGCGAAAACTACGGCGACTCTTTATTTTCGTGTGTTATCTTGTCTTATTTGCGCGCTAATAACTTCCGCCAGGCAGGCTATAGGTAAGTGCCTGATCGCCGCGCGAAGGTCAAGTGAGAGGTTGAAGCATTCTCACCGCACCATTCGATCGGACGGTCGAGAGGGTATGTTTATGGATGTTATGATCTGTAAGACTGGTGAGCCGAATGGGCCCTTGGAGCCAGTCAGCCCTTGAGATAACCTAGTCACGAGAAGCGCAGGAAACACGCCCTCCACCCGCCATTCCACCAGTCGTGCCGGGTCCTTTGAGAGAGACTCTCCTTCGCCGTTATTCGTGACCTTTTTAGCATTTTAAGTTGACTGGGGCGATGAATGCAAAATACAGGATATCCCCGCGCTCCCAAAATATTGAGTGGCGAATTTTGTTCTCGCGAGAAAAAAGCTCCAATTAAGAAAATAAATGAAAGGAAGTATACCGTCAAAATATACCGCCTCTGGGTGCACGTAACCTCGTAAAACTGCTTTCGCGAGAGTCTCCCGGGTAATCGTCGCCAGCAATGGCTCAGCAATCAGCGGACCACTTACCCCTACGCCTTCCCCCCTCCCCCCCCCCCCTGTTCTTCCGCCTGGGGCCCTAGCTAATCGACCATGGAGAGGCTCGCGCATTATCCTACGAGCCCACGCCAGCAAACATGGTCGACCTGTTTTTTAAATTCAAAATGCTGGTGATCAGAAACACCGTTTTAAATATTTGAGCCAAATTAAAACCAGATGGATTTTCATATTTTTATGTCAGTAATTCTTTGTCTAAATGTATATGTACATTCATGAAAAACTTGACTTTTATCTTCTAACTTGATAATATTCTTTTTATTGAGAGCCCAAATTTGGTCATTTAATAAGGCTCTAATATACATTTGACCATATAAATGACATAACAAAACACAGACGGCAAACAGCCTGAAGAAGCATTTATCATGACCTCTACAGTTAGTATGAGATGGCAATGCACATTGTGTTCATCTTCAGTGGCATTCGTAAGGAATCAAAATTATTACCACTTAAGGCGTACCTGATTTGCGCATTTCAAAGATACTTCACTTCACTTGACTTTGGACGGTGCCTGTGCACATTCCTCTTCTTAGTTCAAGTGCCCTATTTGATTTTCTCCCCGTTGATGGTCACCTGTGTGACCGAAATACCGGTATAGGAGTTTCTTCTTAATTATTTTTATTGGCCTTAGGATCTTCTTTCTTGAGATTATCAAAGATACTTGTCCAGGAATCTTCATGAAGCAGCATTTGATATTCGTTCCTGTCGATTCCCTCTGCTGCCCTGGTCCTCCTGGGAAGTATTACGAGTATTATTCGTAACTTCACTTAATGATCAGGTATAAGAATCTAATTTTGGCGCTTTGTCGTTACAAGTTTAAAAATAGGAAAGGCAGTAAGAAAGGCTTTACTTTCACATTTTAAGTAGGAGCAAATTCCTATTATAACTCAGATTACCGATAATTTTACCCAAGGACACCTGCCTCTATATTCAAAAATGAATTAATTCAAAACTATCCGTTTGTTAAAGAATACTTAACCTATTATATTTGCTTTAAATAAGTCTTGGATAAATAAATCCTTAGCATTCCTTGTTAAGGTTGTTTATTTGACTGAATATTGATATAGTTGTCACCAACTACATGGTCTTTAGAGAAATTAAAATGCCTTGATAATAAACGTGGTGTAACCCTTAATTTTCCGAAATGTGTTGACAAATAAAATTGCATAATACTTCGATCTTCTTCGCCACCTTCGCCTTCGAACTAGTCCCATTGGAATTGTAAATGCCGATCCAAGCGCTTGTACCACCAATGGAATGCATTCCGGAAGCCTTATTTTGCTCATGTTTATCAAAGTTAATATATTATTATGCTATTAAATACTTACATAGACGTCACCTTCACTTACGACCTCTCTCTGGTGAAACATATACGGTGAATATTGGATAAGCTAACAAAAAAATATTAGGGTTTATTAGAGAAGTACCGGGTAAAAGTGATGAAAAGGTTAAGGAGCAGTGGTCCTCTCTATTTTTTGCTGGTTAGGCCTCATTTAAAATAAGCCGCAAGTATATTGGATCCTCACGAAGCTGGATTGATTGCCGAATTCGACCGCGTGAAGCGTAGAGGAGCTAGATTTTTACGACTTTGTTATGATAAACTTAGTCGCGTATCCAAAATATTAGAGCAGCTAAGCTGGGAATCACTCACGGAGCGAAGGTTAAATTACACATTTGAAGCTCTTGCTATGGAAGGAGGTCTCTTTCGCAATGATGTTGAAAATATTTAGAGAGACTAAGTGTAGAACAGAAATATTTAAGATCTCATTTTTTCCACGAACGATAAGGGATCAGAATAAAGTTTTTCGACCACGATAGGGTCATGTTCGGGTCACAATTAGTCTGGTGTGTATTCACCCCCTGCCACACACCTTAGTGGTGGCTTGCAGGGTAATATGTAGTAGTAGTTATAGTAATAATATATAGTGTTTTAGCTTCAATATTTTCTTTAGCGTTAAATCATCGTCAACTTGATCTTTTGAAAGAGGAAAAAGTCGCAATAAGCTATGTCGGGCGAGAAAGCTGGACGAGGAAAAACGACCAGGTTGTTTTTTGCCAAAAACTCCTGTATGATAATAGCGGTATTTGGCCTCGCATTATCATTTTGGCGAACCCAGTCGCCCCTGTGCCACTTCTGTGGCGGTTATCTTCTCACAATTTCCCCTAAGCTCTCACAGGACATCACAATAGAATACTACATCAATCGTCTGTCCTGCTGGTATGATATTTTGCGGATAATATCATCACTATCGAAAAACGGATAATTAAGCACTTAATGTTTCCCTTGATTTGACCTAGGTGAAGTGCTTCCTTTGCTTCATTGTGACGTTTGTTTTTTTTAGGTTTCGATATAGTGCCCTAAAATCCAACTTTCGAGTTCTGTGATGGCCTTGTAAATGAAATCAGGATCAGTTCCAACAAGTCTCTACCGATATCGACGCGACGTCTTTAGTGAGAGTTCCTTTAGAGTTGTGGCACTAACTTTCCTCTTTTACTTCCCATGGTTTATTCTGACGATGAAATCAAAATTAGGCCTGTGCCAAAGGTCACTTCCTCAATGATGCATTTTTTTTGGACAGTCTGCCTGCCAGCAGTCACAATTGCATTGTGAGCAGAAACGACATGGGGCGCTGTAATGCCGTTTTTTGGTCATCCGGATAGCAAATACATCGCCATTAACTAAAGTGGAAATTATTCCAAAGGATTTCCAATGTTTTCCAAATAATATGGAAATAGTGGCCCATGAACAAACTCTATGTGCCATCAGGTATGAAAACGTCGTCTTTTTGGGGTGAAGCCTATTTTATTCTGCAGTTCTACATTTTTAACATTTTAATGCTTTTTGAGTTACTTCAGCGAAAACTACTTCCAGTTACTCCTCTTCCAAAGCACTTTCCCATTTGTATATTCTACGCATAATTGCGTCCCTTTCGGTGACATAGACAATCCTAAGCAAGAACAGGCCGGCGCAATGCTTAGCCGTATTGCAGGAGAGATGGCATCATCACGTCAAGGCCAACATATAGTATTTCGATGATGGGTCCAAACGTCGTAAAGTCCAAGAAAGTGTACGGTGGAATTTTTTCCGGGCCAAAGTATGCTCCTTAACTGAAAACCAGGCTGGCCGTGGCCCACGTGGAATTGCCAGGCCGACTCTTGAAATCACTGTTCTACTATATTGACAAAGGTATTTCCGATTCGTTATTGTCAAATGTATATAAATGCTCTTAGTCACCACAAAGAGCCAATGAATTCATCTACATCTACATAATACCCCGCAAGCCGCCGCAAGGGCGTGTGGTGGGGGGTGTTAGGTCACCAACCGTAAAAAGGAAAAATACCACATGCAAAAGAAACAACACGGAAAATTACACCCACAACAGCGCACACACTCATGCAAAAAACCCCTTCATCCAATACTCATGCAAACACATATACCGCAAAACATCTAAAAAACTGCACCCCATGATGCAGCAAAAAAAGCCATCCTACAACACGGAAGCCAGGATACAACAAGCAAGAAATTGAAACACCACATGAAAATGCACCACGAAACACTCTACCCCCAAAGAGTCTTTAAAAGGCAGGGAATGCGACCCAACGTTGCAGGTAGCAGGAATTTGCCCCCGCGGAGAGGGACGAGGGATTGAAAGGGAAACTTAAAAACAGATGAACAGAACACGAATGAGGTCATTCGGAAAGAATGGGTTATTATAGCAAAACACATAAGGTTAGTGGAAGAGCATGCATTTAAATACAACTAATTTTTTTTTAGACGCTGAGGGTGGCAAGTGGAATTTTTGCTATCTATAACCCTGCAGTTGCTATCCCGTATTGTCCGTGGGAAGAAGGAGTCCTTGAGTCGGCTAGTTCTGGCATCTATTTCCCGAATTTTATATGCATGATCCGAGCGACTAATGTATGTAGGAGTACGAATAATTTGCGAGACCTCGGTGGTGAAACATGCGGATCTAAATTTATTTAATAATTTCAATCTTGCATTGAATCGTCTCTCAGCCAATGATTCCCACCCCAAATCCATGAGAATTATAGTACAAGGTTTACAGAAAAAGTATCGCTAACAATTTTCCTGATGTGTGCGTGTAATTCTGAATTTACAACGTCGGTTAAGTCTCCGCATGATCTCAGATGAAATTGGAATAGAAAAGATGACAGGGCACACCATTAAATCACTGAAAATTTGAGGATGAGAAATATTGGCGCTAAACTAGTCCCGAGAGTCTTGACGGACGACCAAAATCAGAGTCGAGAGTGTCTGCTTCCAAAGACTTTCTGCAACGACATGATCACGAATCCCCAACCTCCTTACAGTCCCCCTTAGCACCAGTGGATTATTATTCCAATTCCCAGAAATGAAATTCTCCCCCAAAGGACACCGCTATTGGATCCTAAGTGCCGTCATAGAAATTTGCACGCGTACCCCTAAGGATCTTCCGGAATCCTCCTACCAGGGAGCCTTAAAGAAGTTTGAGGGGTTTTTTTAATACCTGAAAAAATATATATTTTTTTCCGAAACTTTTCCCGATATTTTTTTATAAAAACCATGTAAAATGAACGTGATGAGACCTTCAGCTTTGGCTAATACGAATCACTAATGTAAACTGTTGGGATTATTTTTTTGCCTTCCTGTAAATTACAGCTATAAAACGTTTTAGGCCTGATTCAAAATGAACGCTGCGATTATTGCTGGGATTCCAGATGTGAATAAGTATGACTAGTCCCTAGGAGCAATATATGTTGTTGAAATGGCGGAAGCGAAGGAGTGAGGAATATCGGGAAAGTTATGCATTCGTTGCCATATTATATAAACGGGTACTTGATCAAGAAACTCGTTGGAAATATATAAAGGTTAATGGCACAAAAAGTATAATGACACATTATTCCTTCCGTCAATTTTAATCAGAATATCCAACTGACCTATTATCAAGTGTGCATGACATCTGTTGATTATCAAAAGACTGGTTTAGTCAGGAGCTCCATCCAATTCGTGCCACTAGGAGAAGAATGTAATGCGCTGAATATAGAAGTGATTGTGGAATTGGATATTGACGTCAAGGACTAGCATACGACATAAGAAGAGAAATATCTCCAGGCTTCAAACGGGTGGGAAGGACTTCTTTGTTAGATAAGTAGAAGAAACTTTCAGTCGAGGAATTTTCCACGGCGCCCTTGAGTGTCATGGCCTTTTCTAAGGCATAGGTACGAATGTGTGACCAACTGAATGGCAAGTGAGCATTTATTTTCCTCCCGCATACGATTTACTTTTCCATTAGCTGTCCAAGCGCAAAACATATTCGCGACGTATCCCACGAGCTTTCCGTTTCCTTCTGAGGATGGCAGTTTCTTCGTCGCTATGAGCTCCGCGAGGCAAAGTGATTCAAGGTGAGCCATTGGGACTCGCTTTAGATTATCCAAGCAAACCGTTACTTTCTATTCCCGAGAGTTTATTTAATTTCAGCAAGTTTAATGTGAATCAACAGGCTACTGTCTATCCACAGATTTCGCATAGCCTTTACACCAGCGTCTGGGAACACAGATTCCAAGTAATATAAGGCTTGAATAAGAAGTATTGGTAACAACGTTTTCCTGACGTGTGCATGAAGTTTTGAATTAAAACCGTCAGTTGCTAAGTGATCGCAGATCGTATTGGCACTGGTCATATGACAGGCCACACCATTGAATCACGGAAAATTTGAGGATGAGAAATATCGGCGCTAAACTCGTCCCGAAGGTCTTCGGACGGACGGCCAAGAGCAGAGTCGAGTGCCTATCTACTTGCGAAGACCTTCTGCAACGGCATCACAACGATTCCCCAAACCCCTTATAGTCCCGACCTGGCACCAGCGGACTATTTTCCATTCCCAAAATTGAAATCCTCCCTCAAAGGATACCACCATGCACCACTAAGTGCCCTCAAAGAAGCTTGCACGCGTACACTTAAGGACTTTCCGGAATCCACCTACCAGGGAGCCTTCCATTCGTGGCAAATCCGCTATCAAAATTGAATCGACCCTCAAGGGATGTACTTTGAACAATTTTGAGGCAGTCCAGCAATATATGAAATGAATCTAGTTTTCCCAAACTTTTCCTGATACTTTTTATACAGGACATTTACATTAATTACAAGTACCTGGGCATATTGGTCTGTAAATCACTAGCTATTACGTGTTCGATCACTGGTTAACGTAGATGTCGTCTCTACCACCAAAGCTTAAATTTCAGGAATATCCACAAACTCACCTGTTTCTATATTAAATGATGCTACAATTGTATGGTTAGTTAAGGGAACCTCCTTTTTAGGAAAATGAAATTAAATTGACTAGGGCTTTCTATGGGACAAAAAATATTGTATTTAAGACATTGAATTTTTTACTATCGGCTCCCGTTAGTGTGATGAAATAGTTGACTGTTTTCGCCAAGTGTCTTGAGAAATTCTTGTCATTACTATTATAAACTATCATGGAAGACTCAGGGCAGCATATATTTGATTTCAATTTTTAATTCAGCACCAAATTCTCTGTATACTCCGTTAGGATTTGACTAAACTTTTACGAGTCTGTGACTCGTTAATTAAATTTTATTCCAAACTCAGGTCATAACCATAACATTTCGCTATCCGTATTGGTTGCGAATTGCAAAATTCCCTTTTTTTAGCCAAGAGTAATTTCTATGTCGTTTTCGTACTCTCTGAACTGTGCACGACAATTAACAAAAAATAACTTCGCATTTTTATCACTTAATTATTCGGTTCTGGTGAAATTTGTGTGGTTCTCCTCCAGTAAAGATTAAACTCCTTTCAAAACTAAATCCTGTTACATTTAAACAGATCCGTATTTGTTGCAATAAGAGTTACAGCTTCCGAATAATGAGTAATTTTGATCACGATAAACATGCTTATGTTTAACGTAAACGCGGCATGGTACTGGTCATTATGATTGATTTCCACATTTTTCGGGCTGCGTCCGCGTATGTCGTTTAAATAAATGCACAACAGTTTCGCCAGCTATCCTGCTGGCGTCCTCAGGTCAAGGATGAAAAGAAGCTTGTTGTCCCGTCTTATATAGGGAAAATCCGGCGCCAATACCGGGAAATTTCTTGGCCAATCAGGGAACGTCCTCATATTTGCGCGGAATAATTCTTTTCCACGCACTGTGGAGTGGAAATCCATCCTCTCTGTTAAAGTTTTCTGGCCCTTTAACGATTTCAATGGCCTCTCTGATTATCCTCGGGAAGTATTTTTCTTCTTTCGCTATTATTTTAGCGTCGTCGAACAGAATAGAGTGTCTGGGTTCACTCCAGGCGTGCTCAGCGATGGCCGATGCTCTAAACTGTTTGGCCTTGGTTGCTCTCTGATGTTCACTCATGCGTGTTTTCAGCGGTCTGCATGTTTCACCGATGTACCATTTGCCACAGGAGCATGGCACTTGGTACACGCCTTCTGATATTAACGGTGAAATTTCTATCTATTTAAGATTTTTTTCTAGCACAAAAAATTTGGAAATCACCTACTTATCGCCGCGGAAACCTGCGAACGGTCATTATGATTATTTAGAAGCAATCATGATTGCTTGATTCTCCATTTGGATCTATGATCGGAATAATTGCCCTCGAATATTAATCGTAAAATGAAACATTTATTTGCAGCGGCTATTAAAAGCTCTTTTATTCTGCTAGGAAATAGATTGGCATCCGTTTAAAGTTTTTGACAAAAACATTTGCCCCTAGAACGTTCATAGGCCAAAACGTGTAAGATTACGTTAAGCGTAGCACAGCCTCTCATGGAAAAGAAATCATCCTGCATACGTGCGTGTGTGTGTATGTGAAACCATAATATCATGAGATCCGTTGATCGCTTGAGGCAGAAGACCAGAGAAAGGAATTTACTCGTAAATATATAGATACATGGTAGGATGTACAAGTTTATCATTAGATATCCGTTTCAGTAAAAACCTATATCAATTAAAATACGTAAGTTTTAGTAATTTTTATATTTTCCTCAAATCTCCACAAATTTTCTCTTGCGTGGGACTAATACTTAATGAGGCTCTATTAAAACCCAGGCATTAAGGAGATCTAATTACAATATGTAAATGGAGCGATTCTCTATGTCCCATGGGTAAAACTAATGTTATTCTTATCCTTGTGTATTTAAATGCACAGTGTTTTTTGCAGATGCATTGTTTGTTGTTTTTTTTTACTTTTTTCTTAAATTTATTTGCAATGTATGGGAAAATGGAGATGCAAGCTTTGCGGGGAAAGCTAATAAGTAACTTCATCTCATGTCTTTCATCAGATTTTCTATCAACACACGCACCAATAAATAAAAAATAAATCAAGCCTCCACGCTTATCATCCTGCTTTAAAGACCACGTTTCCGGGTCGTCCATAACTACGCTCTATATAAAAGTATTGACGAGGCATTTCTTAACTTCCTTTGTTCCTCTCGTCCATTTACTCCTCCTTGTTTAAGTTTTTTTACCTCACGCAATCCTCCTCCTTATGTCCATACTACTCTACATTCCCTAACTACTTTGATCATTTTTGTACGAAACTATTCCCAGATAGTTTATGTGTTCCTCCAGCTAGAGGTCATATCTGCTACTTTAATATGTAACCTAGGTTTCCTGGTTTACGATAACTGCATAAACATCTTTTGTATACACTTATTCTCATCCCATATCTGTCGCACTGAATTTCCAATTCACTCAGCAATGCTTGCAACCCCTTGGCTGACTGACAAACTAAAGCTTGATAATCAGCGAACCTAACTGATTTTACGAATTCTCCACCCACTTTCATTCCTACCTCCAGTTCTTCCCATGCCTCTTTAATCACATCCTCCACATATACACTGAACTGCACATATGGACAAACCATCCTTATTCCTCTTCCAATCTGTTCCTATTTTTATTTCCTATCGACATATTATTATTGCTTAACGATGGACTGAGTCCGCATCCGCTCCCGGGAAACTATGCAAATCGATCATGCTGTTCCAAAATCTGTGCTTCACCATAATAGTTTCCCAACTGGTAGCTTTCCGAATCTCCTAGGAATATCATCCTCGCCAACCCTTCCAATCCCTCATCACTCTCAAATAGCTCCCTCCAGGAACACGCGATTAACGTCCTCTAACTGATCGTATATCGTATGGACTTCTTCCTCCCTATGATTGCATGGTTGCATACACCCTATCTAGGGTAAACTGAAAATCAGGGTGCTGATGGGTTCAAATATTTCATTTTGAATATATTCACTTCCCATCACTTGAAAAGCACTGAGCAAGATTTTATCAATCTTTTGCCACCTAGTTGAAACTTAGTCCAAGGGTCTAATTGTGAGCTCGAGAAGAAGGTAAAATCAACCGTGGCTGCACGGGCATATGGACCCTCTCACTAGAGGACCCAAGAAGCGCGACGAGGAATTTATTTACCAGGATTTATGTTGATCAGTTAGTGGAACGTGCGGTTCTGACACCAGCAGCTGGAAGGTTCCATGTCGTGTCGCCTGTTTCTCCGCCCACTCGCTGATCGCAATCGCTGACACCCTAAAACTGGGTGATGTGAAACATTAATGACGACTTTGATATGGAACAGGGTTTTGTGCAAACGTAGGAATCTGATCATGAAGCAGAGTAATAGACGTAGATTGGAGGCTTTTGAAATGTAGGTGTGGAGCAGGATGGAGAAGGTGAAATGAACCGAAAGGGAAACAAAGAGGAAGTACCGCTATGTATGGTGGAGAAGGAGATGAGTTTGTTGGGAGAAATCATAAAGAGTCAGGAAAAATGGATTCAAAGCATGCTGATTGGCGAATGGATATTGAAGACTGTAATAGAGGGGATAATGTTCGGCAAACGAGGAAAGGGCAGGAATAGGATAGGGATGTTGAACGGGATGAAGGAGGGGAAGAAGTACATTAAGATGAAGAGGGACTTAATAGAGTAGGATGCTGAATTGTTTTTTGTTAAGATAAACAAACTTATTTCCTTGGTAGTTTTGTCTATCCAAACCTACCGTCGTAAATTACTTAATATAACAGCAATTATATTATGGTTATTCATTTACATATATCTATATATATATATATATACTCATATATACAGAAACATATATAAGGAAAAGGGATAGGAACACGTATAAAGGACGAACACAATAGAGGTGGGGAAGGCGGAATCGAACGGATCACAAGAGTAAAAATATTTCCTCAACCGAGACTCGAACAACGGATCTTTCCACTTGCCGGGCGGATGCTCTTAACCACTTGAGCTATCGAGGATATGTAATTCACTCTGAGATCCGTGGGTCTTATATGCCGCCAACCCACGACCCACGGATCTCAGAGTGAATTAAATATCCCCGATAGCTGCCTCGATAGCAGGACGTGCCTGTGTTCACCGAGTGTCTAAAATTCGCCGGCGTCCGAGGCTTCGGCCGCCGGGGTTTGGAGAGCGGCACTGCCGGAGTCTCTCGGAAATCGAGGTTCCGATCGTGTTTTGTTTCGAGCGGCGGTTGACCGCCTAGTTCATCAAGAAGCGTGCAGTTTGACTCTCGACTTCTTCCGCCGCGAAGGCCGTACTTTTGTTTTGTTTACTGGATCAAGACTGACCTTGACTCCTGGTGTAGAGCTTAGGCTCCTTTTTATTTGCTACCGCCGGGTGCGTGTGGCGGGGAGGGAGCGTTCGTGAGTGTTTTTTTTTTCTTTCTTTCCTTCTTGGAGTGCTTTCAGTGCGCTCTTCTTCTTTTCTTGGCGCTGGCGTGCTCCATTTGATTTCTTTCAAAATGGTCGTACGTCGCGTAAACACGCTCGCCTTGCAAGTTGATGAAAAGGCGAAGCCCCCTACTCCGTTGGAGGTCCACCTCTTTACACTAGAGTCGCTGGGCCTCACACCCGAAGAGATTGTGGCGATCCAATTTGGATATAACCGCCATTTGGTATTCCTGAAGTTGGCAACTGAAGCTACTATGAAGAGGATTCTGGATAATATCCCACGAAAACTACCGTTTCCATCCAAAATTGATCCGAGGACGACGATCACCATTGACGAGACCTCCGGTAGCCCTTGTAATGTCAGGGTTCTATGTCTCCCCGTGGAGACCCCATTGGAAGATATAACAGGCGAGCTTCAACGTTTTGGAAAAATCCATCGCTCGTGGGAGAACAGGTGGGAGGGCGACAAATTGGCACGCGTGTTAACAGGTACGAGAGTGGTGCGGATGACGGTCGAAAGAAATATCCCCTCGTACCTCCGCATCGGCGGCAACCGGGCCATCATCATCTACGAGGGTCAGCGCCGCACCTGCGCCCGTTGCAACCAAGAAGGCCACGAGCGCAAGACCTGCCCTCGGAACCAGGGAGGGAAGAGCTATGCGGAGGCAATGTTTTTGGCCTCCAATCCGAACACCGCCGAAGAGATAGATGAGCCCGAGATGGCTGTGGAGGAGAGGGCGCGGTCCCTGATACTTATCGAGGGTGCGCCCCCAGCTGTTCCCGCCGAACCCCCGCATCCCCCTCCACTCGGAGGGAAATTTCAGAGGGAACGAAAGTCGTCAACGGAAGAAAGGGATCCGAAGAAGAAGAGGACGGACGACATTGCACTGCTGATTTCGAGCATTGATCAAGCTGCGGTCCCTACCAGCTCGGATACACACTCACGACCACCAGCCCCTATCTCCGTGACCCCGTCAAAAGAGGACAGATCATCCTGCGTCCTTCCTTTCTCTGGCCACGCCAACGATGCGTTCTTCCCGCAATCCTTGCTTCACGGGCTTCCAACTCCCCGAGAATCACGGGTGACAGCGGGGG
Source organism: Hetaerina americana (assembly GCF_022747635.1). Lineage (NCBI taxonomy): Eukaryota > Metazoa > Arthropoda > Insecta > Odonata > Calopterygidae > Hetaerina > Hetaerina americana. The sequence continues at coordinate 9,758,304 of NW_027286764.1, forward strand.
AGGATGTATCCGATTACGACTGTCCCCCTTCCTCAACGGCGGGCCCCTCGATTACGGTGTCACGGAAAATCAAGAAAGTATCACCGGCCGCGGAATTTGACACATGTACGAGCAAAACCTTGTCGACGTCAACAATCCCAGACATTCCATCCTCATTCTCCTTTGAGGACAGCCAAGGTGTCGACGATCTTCCCAGGGCTCCTCTAGAGGCGGACCAATTCGACCGATCTCCACTAATTTCTCCCGATGGGGCCCCTTCGGCAGAAGACCACCAGTCCGCCACCCCGCCCCCCCCTGAGGCCACCTCCTGGGCTGGGACGGCCCATCGCTCTGCTCGCTCGAACAGGGCCCCCCGTGGAATGCCGCCGAGTAACCAGCTCTTCGTAGAGACCACGGCTGGGTCTTCCTCTTCGGACGAGGTTGGAAGGGAGGTATGCGGTGACAACTCGAGACCTCGATCGTCGACCCGTCGGACGAAGCGTCCCGGGAAGCGGCGAAGCACTCGTCGCCCGGGTTCGAGCCGCGACCGAAGCGACGTAAGCCATGACCAGGACTCTGGTAAGTGATGTCCGGTGCCCATAGCTGTCCTCTCATTCCACCAATGAATATTATTTCGCTTAATATTGCTGGCGTTTATAGCGCTTTAAAAATTGCAGTCCTCCAACGTTTTTTCCGCGACCTTAGGGCTGATGTAATCCTCCTTCAAGAGGTAAAGGAGGACATAGTCTGGGATGCGAACATCTTTCAGGCTATCGGCAATTTCGCCGAATGTCATTCTGGCACCACCACCCTAGTCCGAAATGGCATTCCGTTCTCTCATGTTCGCCGCCACCCCTCGGGCCGAATAACGTCCGTTATCGTGAATGGTATCTATATCACAAACCTTTACGCTCCCTCCGGTGAGCGCGCGAGGGCAGAGCGCGAAACATATTTCAATGAACTTCTCCTCCCCTACCTGTATTCCTTCTCGGGGAAGGCCATATTGGGCGGAGATTTTAACACTATCTACCGCCGAGAGGATAGTGCCTCGAACAGGGATAACGTGACATACTATCCAAGCCGGGCGCTCTCACTGATGCTCGACTCCATTGGAGCGATTGACGCAGTGCGTTCTTATTGCGCCGGTCCCGCCCCCTTCACGCAATCAGGGCCTAACTCTCGGACGCGGATTGACTACCTCTTCGTCTCGACATCCCTAAAGAATGATGTCCAGACAGTGGACACCCTCCCGGTGTCCTTCTCTGATCACTGCGCAGTGATCATGAGAGTTACGTGCCCGGACACAACCCCGGGCGCGCACGTCCACCGCTGCGGCTCCGTGTGGCGCATGGACCTCCGCGTGTTGGAGGACGCGACTCGTCGTGATTCTATCCGCACCCGGGTGTGTGCACTGATCGCGGCACTCCGCCCCGGTGCAAACCTCGCTCTATGGTGGGACGAGGTTTTCAAACCCCGCATTGTCACCCACATCAAAAGGCAAACTTTCGAGTGGCGTAGGGAAAAGAACTACACCATCTCCTTCTACCGCCGAGCGCTGGAAGAGCTCCTGCGTAAGGATGTGGCGCCGGAGGGTTTCCACGCCCAAGTGTCGTCCCTAAAAAAAATTATCCTTGGCCACGAGCTCCAAAAATACGCTCCCCAACAGTGGCAAAAAGAACTGGACACGGATAAAGGGGGCCCCCTAACGCTATCTGAGCTTCGGCGCTGGATGAAATCCAACTCTGGCTCCGATATAGACAGAATCCCTGTCAGAGAATCTGCCGCCGGTGACACCAACCTCCTTAAGGAAGCGGGCCGGCACTTTCAAAACACCTTTAACAGGTATCCTCCATGGAAGGAGGGAGACGCACCCCCTCTCCCCCCTCTCCCTACGCTTCCCACAGATCAAAAAGACGATTTTTGTCGAGAAATAAGTTCAGACGAACTGGACTGCGTCTCCTCCATGTTCCCGAAGGGCAAAGCACCCGGCTTGGACGGCCTACCCTTTGAATTTTATTTAGCGTACTGGGATGTTTTAAAACCTATTTTAACCCACCTTTTTAACTGTATTTTAGCTAGCGGCTCTCTGACTGCAAGTCAGAGGACCGCCGTGATAACGCTTATACCAAAGAAGACGCGGCCAAAGTCGTTCAACGACTTCAGGCCAATCGCCCTTTTAAACGCAGACTATAAAATATTGGCGCACGTCCTACGATGTAGAATGACGGCTGCTAACGACATCGTCCTCTCTCCATCCCAGTACGCCGTGTCGAAAACGCGAAATATTTTCGATGCAGCACTTTTAATTCGCGACATCATTTTTTCCGCCCCCTTGTATGGCGATCGTTTTTTATCACTGGTGGCTATCGATCTTGAGAAAGCATTTGACCTGGTCCGGATCGAATGGATTCTCACCGTGCTCAAGAAGATGGCCTTCCCCGAGTACTTCATTCGTGCCGTATCAACGATGTATAACGGAACATACTCTATAATTAGGATAAACAATGCCACATCGCCGCCCATCCCCATCAGTAACTCCGTTCGGCAGGGCTGCCCACTGTCAATGCTGCTGTTCGCCCTTGCCTTAGACCCCATACTCAGACGACTACAGAGCAGTGGAATCGGGGTACGTCGTCACGGCGCCGTCTGCCTGGGCGTCGCATACGCTGACGACATAACGCTCTTCGTAGACGACCCGTCCCACATGGCCCTAGCCCACGACATATTAACGTCATACGAGCAGGGTGGTATCTTCCTCAATAACCGGAAATCCGGGTTTTTGCTGCTGAACGGCGACCGGCCCTCGAACTCTATCGGTTGGTCAGAAGCACCCTCGCTCAAAATCTTGGGGTTCTGGTGGGAGAGGGAGTTGGCTCCCACGATTGAGCGAAACTGGGGAATTATTGACCATCATGTAAAATGGAGTGTTGGAAAGCTTTCACTCCCTTCCCTCCCGATCGTGACCCGCGTCCGCCTCCTCAACCAGATTGTCTTCCCAAGGATATGGTATGTGGCCCATCTATGGCCCTTACCCACTAAATACAACGCATACTTTATTAGAGTGTCCAACCAAATGATCTGGAATGGCTACGTAAAGAAAGTGTCCCGAAACCAGCTCTATGGCCCGTTTGAGCAGGGTGGTCTCAATTTAACCGATACAGCTCTAAAGGCGAAGGTTGTCTATGCGAAGCTTAGTCTGCGCATCCTCGGCGGTGACGACGCGTGGCGCAAGGCACTCCTCAAGGACGCGTGGCAGGAACTCGCGCGCGACGTATGCCACCGGAGGGCATTTGATGAAACGAAAAAAGTCGCTTCTCTCCTGCGAGATGGAGAAGCAATTCGAGTGAAGACCCTGTATGTCAGAGCGCTTACCGAGCAGCAACAAAATATATCGAAAAGAACGATTTCTTGGAAAAACTGGGCGACCAGCAGGGCGAACGATGAGGCACGTAGTGGAATGTTTAACCTAATCGCGAACACAGTCATGACGAGGGAAGTGAGGCACCACCTTCGGCTAGCCGATTCGCCCCTTTGTCCGTCATGCGGTCGAATAGACAACGTCGCGCATCTCATCCTTGGATGCAACGATAAAATCAGAGAATGGGAAGCTCTAAAAAAGATCTATAAAACCTGGGACGTGTTCGGTGGTGGTGCCATTACCGACATGAATCTGATCACCTTGAACTTTCGGCTCTTTCCGAGCTTTAAATCCTTCATAATGACCACCCTAATCGTGGAATTCACACAGATGAGAACCGCGAATAAACACTCCGCTAAAGGCATGCAAGCATTGGTGGAACGGATGTGGCTGCCCCCGGTACCGGACACACTTCGTCCGTGGTTAAAAAGTTGTTTTTCTGAATAACTGTGCTTCAAAGCTATCAATAATCCCAACCAAATCTAATGTTCCGTTGCTAATCCAAATATTTCCTTCTATATTTTGTGAACCCTGCCTTTATTATTTCCTTCAACAGTATTGTTCATGGTCACAATTGTTTAATGCAATGTATATGAATTTATGTCTATGTAAGTGTGTAACCATAGTAGGAAAAAAAAATACTCTGTAACCATAATCTCTAAGCTGACAATGTGTACAATGTAAACACTAGCAGTGTAACATACTAGACCGAATAAAACTAAATTGAACCATAGCTCAAGTGGTTAAGAGCATCCGCCCGGCAAGTGGAAAGATCCGGTGTTCGAGTCCCGGTTGAGGAATTATTTTTACTCTTGTGATCCGTTCGATTCCGCCTTCCCCACCTCTATTGTGTTCGTCCTTTATACGTGTTCCTATCCCTTTCCCTTATATATGTTTCTGTATATATGAGTATTTATTCGCCGTTTGGCGGGATTTCGTGTTTGAATATATATAAATATATATATATAAATAAATATATATATACATATATATAAATAGATATATATATATAGATACACACACATATATATATACTCATTTATATAGAAACAGGTACAAGGAAAAGGGATAAGAACACACATTAAGGACGAACACAGGAGAGGTGGGGAAGGCGGAATCAAGAATATCACGAATGCAAAAATATTTCCCAGATCGGGATTTGAACTCCGGATATTTCCACTTGCCGGGCGGAGGCTCTTAACCACTTGAGCTATCCATTTTTTTCATTTATTATTTATAAACGTCATTTACACTGAGATCTGCGATGCTTTCTACAACCAAGTGCCCCGATACTTTGGCCATCCGCGCGGCAATTGAAAGATCCGGAGTTCAAATCCCAGTCTAGCAAATATTTTTGCATTTCTGATCTGCTTGATTACGCATTCCCCACCTCTCCTGTGCTCACCCTTTATGTGTGTTCCTATCCCTTTTCCTTATATCTGCTTAGGTAGGTATGGATTTAGGTAGGATAATGGATTTTGTGTTTTGTTGGGAGTAATAAAATGTTTGTTTGGAACTTGTGTCCATCTAAAAACCTACCTTAACCGGTGGATTACCTTAAATATATATATATATATATATATATATATATATATATATATATATATATATATACACACCCTCCCCAACAACCTTGGCGTGGTGGAAGGGCTTGAGCGTTCCAATGACCACCTCTGGAGCTGTGCTGGCGGGAGTAATAATAACTGCTCCTGGTAGGGTCACCCATGACAAAGAGGTCGAAGGTTAGGAGCCAGACGAAAGGTAGTCCACGGAGCGTCTGTTCCTCAGTGAGGCGGCTGCAATGGCGTCTGACCCCAGTGGGGCGGCCAGTAAGTGATGGTGTCACGTTAAAAACACTATTGAGGAAGGCAACGGGAAACCACCTCAATTATCATTCCCTAGAAAAATATGATGGACAATAGAGATATTTTGAGTCCTGGCAACCACGGGGCTCGGCCCAATCGGCCGTGTGTCGTGCCCGGCAGCGGGGGAGGCAAGGCTTCCGCGGTCGTCATCCCACGAAACCCTTGCAAGGGAAAACCAGCAGCAGCAGGACAGAAGACGCAGGAGAAGAAAACCAAATTAGTTGGAATAGGAACGTGGAATGTTAGGACAATGATGAGGACAGGGAAATTGGAGAATGTTAAGCGAGAGATGGAAAGGGGAAATATAGATATTTTAGGTCTATGCGAGGTGAGATGGAAAGATAGCGGGGATTACTGGAGTGATAAGTGTAGAATAATATACAGCGGTGGGGACGAGAGCCAACGAGGGGTTGCCATAGTATTAAATGAAGAGGTAGGAAGAAGCGTAGTCAACATAGAGCAGGTAACGGATAGAATACTACTAGTGGAGATAAAAGCAGAACCGACGAACTTAGTTATTATTCAGGTATACATGCCACCGAGCAAACATAAGGAAGAAAGGGTCGATAGGATATACGATCAGTTAGAAGACGTAATCGCGTGTGTTCCTGCAGGGAAACATTTGAAAGTGATGGGGGATTGGAATGCGACGGTAGGCAAAGGAAGGGATGGTGATGAGGTTGGGGACTACGGTTTAGGCACGAGGAATGACTGCGGGGAGAAAGCAGTTGAGTTCTGCAAGAGACAGGGGTTAGCCAACACCAACACTTGGTTTTGACACCACGAAAGACGCAGGTATGCATGGAAAATGCCAGGTGACTCAGAAAGGTATCAGACAGATTATATCCTGGTTAGACACAGATTTAGGAACAGTGTGATAAATTCGCACAGCTTCCCGGGAGCTGATATGAACTCTGACCACAATTTAGTTGTTATGAAATATAGCGTCCGTTTCAAAAAGATAAGGCAGGGGCGGCGGGTTAGAAAATGGAACGTAAAAGAATTAAATGGTTTGAAAAGGAAGAAGTACCAACAGGCGGTAGAGGAAATCATGGAGGATGGTAAAGAGCTAAGTACTATCGAAGAAAAATCGGGAAGGATCAAGAAAGGGTTATCGAAAGCCGCAAAAGACACTATTGGAACCGTTAACCCTAAAAGGGCTAGGAATCCATGGATCACGGATGAGATGATTACAAAGATGGATGAGCCGAGAAAATGGAATAATGTAAATACAGAGTTAGGCAAAATGAAATACGAAGAATTAAACAATAAATTGCGGCGGGCAACAAATAGGCTAAGGGAAAGCATTGTGGAGGACGCAGTGCGAGGATATGGAAAGTTTGCAGAGGAAGGGTGAAATTGGTGCGCTGTACAGCAAAGTTAAATCTTTTTCGGGAGGTAAGAAAGGGAGGTTTTTGTAAAACAGATGGAGATATGGCGGGTAAAATAATAGTTGGCACAGGAAAGATCCAAGAGAGATGGAAGGAATATATAAAAGAGCTTTATAGTAAAGAACTTAGACCAACAAAGTTAGACATAGAAAAGGAACATGACGTAGAGGAAGATAGCTTAGGTCCAGGCATACTAGACGAGGAGATAGAAAGGGTATTGAGGGAGATGATATTAAATAATGCCGTGGGGGTGGATAGCTTTCCCGCGGAACTACTGAAATGCTTAGGAAAATGTGGGAGGAAGAGGCTATGTGGGCTTATTCGTAGTATTTATGAGGAAGGAATCTGGCCGGAAGACTTTGTGAGATCAGTTTTATTTCCTATTCCGATAAAGGTAAAGGCTACATCATGTGAGGACTATAGGAAAATAAGTTTGATATCCCACGCAGCTAAAGTTGTTCTCAGGATCATAAACAAAAGGATAGAGAGTAGGGCAAATGATTACTTAGGGGATGATCAGTTTGGGTATAGGAAGGGGAGAGGTACCCGTGATGCCATGGGATTATTACGCGAGAAGAATATAGAATACAACCATGATGTTTTGCCTGTTTCGTAGATTTCGAAAAAGCGTTTGATAGAGTGAATTGGGAAAAACTAATGAGTATATTAAAGAAAATAGGAATAGATTGGAGGGAAAGGAGGCTAATCCGCAACCTGTACATGTCTCAGACTTCTCAGGTGCGGGTGGGGAACGGGGAGTCCGGTTGGGCAGTGTTAAGAAGAGATGTAAGGCACGGTCGCCCATTATCGCCGTTGCTGTTCAACCTGTATACAGAGGAAATGATTAAAGAGGCATGGAAGAACTGGAGGAAGGAATGAAGGGGGCTGGGAATTTGTAAATTCAGTTAGGTTTGCTGATGACCAAGCTTTAGTTTGTCAGTCAGCCAAGGGGTTTAAGCATTTTAAGCATTTCCTACGCTGTGATTAGGACGTCGGGGACAATATATTCGTTGGATAGTCGAGAGATCCATTAACTATGGAAATATACTGTCACTCCAAATTTATATTTAACCCACGTCCATGATTATTACTTATCCATGTTGGACATTTGATTAAATTTTCGTCAACCTCAGTAATTATTGATTTAATTTCATAAATTCGATAGATCTCCATTTATTTATCTATGATTTGTTATTCATCCCGTAGGATATATAGGTAAAATGTGGTTCTGAGACCATTGTTACTTTGAACGCATGGCTGTGGTAGGGATAGAAGAAACGATTGGGAAGTGGTTGGGAAGAATAATCCCAGGTTTATCATAGGTGATAGGTCATAGGTGATTTTCAGTGGATACAAATATCAAGTGCTTAGTATGGTAATAGTTGAGCAGGGAGTCGCTTTAAAAATTTCCGCCAAAACAACTGCTGTCCACGGATATTTGGTGGTATCGGTGGAAATTTCTGCAGCCATTGGAATATTTTGGTGCAATTGCAAAATCTGCGCACTGCACATTTCTATCCACGGCTTAGTGAGTCTTCTCAAACTTAATATCCACTTGAAACGATAAATCCAAAGTTTAAAAAAGCCTTTTGAATGTGCTCGACCTATTTCCGCTAATAACCGTTTCGTTGGACATGTAATACTTTTGAATCGGAAGCAAATTCAGTTATGAATGATGCCTTGCGACCAGAATCGTGAATTTCCAGTAGGTTCATGCTGCATAAATGGGAAATTTAAAAAATTAAACCTGCGACTATTTATTCGATTATAAGCCAATTCAAGCGTAAAGCATATTCAGCGGATGGAAATATATCCGATGCATAAACTGGAAAAATAACAGAATTTAAATGCATACTTTTTAAGATATACGCCGTTTCAAAGTTATTTTCAACGTTTAAAAAAAATAACTATCAATTTAAATTATGTTACTAGCTTATCAGTAAACAAATTCAAATATAAATACTCTCTAGTTTCAAATAATGCTTTTGTAAGTATTTTTTTATTGCCATAGTTATATATTCTAAGAGTGTATGTTAATCCTCTGGTTATTTAGCACTTTTTTTTCGAGCTTCCTATCTTTGTGAAATATAAATTTGAAAATGATAGCAGGACTTTTTCCGATGTCTTTCTTCTGCTACTCTGTAACGTCGTTTCATGTCCTTTACGTGTTATACCTTAGTGAAGATCTTTCGAGCAGCCTTGGTCAGGATCAGGGCATTTGTCCTAACATGCTCCAGTACAACCCATGCATTTCCCAATTGAACCTATTTCGCGGTCTAACATTTAGGAGCAGCATATCAGACAAACCAATATTGAATGTTTTCTGCTAGTTTATCAAACAGCCTAATAAGGGTAAGAGGAATCACAGCGAGGAGACATATTTATTGGAGGCAATGGGATGTGGGCCAGTCTCTCCCAGTCCAGACACGTAGGAATCAAGTGATTTTCCTCCATAACCACACGCTCTTCTGACATGGTTCTTAAAATTACTCCTACCTCAGAGTGATTTTTATGACCTCCTCGGTTTCATCTTGTAAAGCCACTCGAATTTGATAAGATATTTATGTTTCAGAAATCTCTCGCGTCATACACAATAGCTTCCACAGCCATTCACGATTATTGTTACAGAAAGGCTAAGCACGACCACAGGTACAGGGTTCGTCCGGAAAATAAGTGTACTCAGCTCAGGAAAAAAAATTTATTACACTTTTACATATCTTAAGCTAATATTCCTCAAAATAGGACCCTTGTGAGTCGATACACTTGTTCCAGCGGCGTTCCCATTCCTGGAACGCTCCCGCGAAGGCATCATCGGGAACCTCTCGAAGACACGTCGTCACGGCCTCTTTGACGGCGTCCAAAGTCCCGTATCGCGTTCCTTTCAAACTCCTCTTTATCTTCGGGAACAGAAAGAAGTCCGGTGGTGCCAAGTCCGGGCTGTAGGGCGGGTGCGGCAGCGTTGCCACGCCGTGCTTGGCCAAGAAGTCCGACAGGACAGGCGCGGTGTGAGACGGCGCATTGTCGTGATGAACCCGCCAGATGTTTTTGATCGCTCGCCAGATGTTTTTAATCTCGTGCACTATTGTTTTTGGCACATTACACTGCTCTGCTATCATCCGAACACTAAGACGACGATCAGAGTTCAGTACATCGCGAGCTTTTCGCACATTTTCGTCGGTGAGTGTCGTTGATAGGCGTCAAGGCCGTGGTTCGTCGTCGACCTCTTCTCTGCCCTCCACGAACATCTTGTGCCACCGAAAGATCATGTTTCTGGACATGGCTGACTCCCCGTAAGCCTGGTTAATCATACCGACAGTTTCGGTAGACGATTTCCCAAGCTTTACCGCAAATTTGATGGAATAACGCTGCTCCAAAAACTTCGGCATCGCGTTCCGTGACGTGGGTCGAGCGTGGAGGTTCGTGTTAACAGAGCTCCTCACTACACCACAGCTCAGAGCCGACTGCCTTTTTCAGCGTCCCTTGCCAACAAACCCCCCTCCAATCGCAGCCCGTCAGAGCGGTGCTGGGCGCGCCTGGAGCGGCGGGAAAAAATCAGTACACTTATTTTCCGGACGAATCCTGTATAGCCATCCACGCCTACGGAATCATAGACGTGTTCCCTGACACACCCTGGCGAACGGCATTGTGGCCATTTTAATAATACGATGCTATTAAACCTTCGACGTTGAGGTTAGCATAATCTGTAGGTGGAAATATAATGTGATTTTAGAAGTAATCTGTTGTAGGGTTTTGTCGCCATCTTCGCAACGACGATCGTTACACACAACGCAAAATGTCTTGCCTCTAAAATCAGCGATATTTTGCAATTTTGTCACGAACTTCTCAAAGTTTCCATTTCTCTATATTTTATGAATAATATCATGGTTCTCTTCCCAAAAGTCTTATCCTTCCCGCCAAGTTCAACTTTCAACGGTAGCAAATAACAGGAGTAACATTAGTTCTATACGTATATTCTCGTATTCAAAACGCAAAACTGTATCCGAGAGTTTAATTTGGCCGCCATTCTGGAGGAAACCCTCCCCGCGGTGACGTGCAAACGCAGTCCCCCCACCCTCTCATTCATAGTCCATGTACACCCCCCCAGGCCTAAGAACTTGGCCGGGGAAGAGCGCTCTGCAGCATTACACCTCAACACGGCTTCAAGGCCCTGGACCAAACCACATCATCCGGCACGCTCATATCCACCGATTGAATGAGAGAGCATGATCTATCTTCGGGGGTATCCTATTAAATACCGCGTAGTAAGTTACAAATCAATGCCCACATTTTACAGCTATGATCTTACCGGTTTCTCCCGATTAAGGATTGGGTTTAGTCAGTTAGGCGGGCAACACTTTGCTTGCGTAGGCACTGCATGTTCAATAAAGACACCACGTACCAGCGTAAACAATCCTCATAGGAGACTAATTTGAGAGCATTTGAACGAATTGCAAGGAATCATTCACCCCTCTCGCAAAATTCGAGAACAGCAAATTGAAACAATTTGCGGCACATCAATGCATAATTAATCCATTACATGGCGATCTATCACCCCCTGCCACACGCCATTCTAGTGGCTCGCAGGGTATTATTTATTGACGTGCGTTCATAGAATGGTAACGTGAGTACTTGCTTCTATATACATTTGTTGCTTCATCCTATTTAACGTTTTCCCGAGGTTCTCTCCAAAGCTCGATTTTATTTCATGCTTGAATATTACGGGGACGACCGGCAAGTCTCTCTCGAAGACTCTCTTCTCAATCATCCTGTACTCTGCATACTCTCCATCTTCACGTCTTCCTTTGATTCATGCGGTGACATATGTTTTTGACGGCTCTAGGGAAATGACACCGACATCCCACTTCTACTCAAATTCAAACTTTTTAAAAATACCAGTGGCTAAATTTAGGATTAAAATTACGTAAAAAAGTATAAATTTTATCAGAAGCCTTCATATAAAAAGCAGTAGTTATGGCACGTGGTTCATTGAGACCTCGGTTGAGTAGCATTTCCGAAGCGTCAGAAAGTAAAACCTATTGATTTTAATATTTCAATTAGTGCTTTATTATTATTATTATTATTAGGAAATCTACCGGTTAAGGTATGTTTTTGGATGGATACAACTACCAAATAAATATTTTGTGACTGCTAACAAAACACAAAATCCAGCAAACTACTCTCCATCAAGTGCCTCTTCATCTCTGAGTACTTCCTTTTTCCCTTAATCCCGTCCAATATCCCTATCCTTTTCCTGCCCTTTCCTCGTTTGCCTAACATTCTCCCCTCTATCACAGTCTTCAACATCCCACTGCCGGTCAATACCCCCTTCATCCACTTTTCCTGCCTCCATATGATTTCTCCCAACAAACCCAGTGCCCAGTCATATGGCGGTTATAAAAACACCATAAACACAGTAATCAACCCGAAGGTCGGTTTGGTAGGTGATGGTAGAGTTCACCCAGTACTAAGCCCTATACGGCGTGTGAAAATTCACACATCAGGGTATGGGGAACGGTCCCATACCCAGTGCTTTATATGGAATGAAAAATTACTAATTAGATTTCCCAGGGATATATCTTCGTCCATGAGCAGTCAATGTTAGCTATTGACGATATTAGATTCTGGATAGAAATTGAAAAAAGGGCTTAGCCCTCGGCTGAGTAAATATTATTTCGGAATATCTGATGTTCTGGGATATTTACATTGGTTAACCACCGTGATAACATCAAAATCCCTCGAGGGAACAGCTTTTTAGCCTTCAAACTCAGATTTTTGCCGTACAATTTATGACATAAATAAACGTTGTGTCTTTAAACTCTCACTATTAGATAAAAACCGCATATTGAAGCTTTCACCCATGCCTCGAAACATTTAGATTAAAAATCATAAATAATTGAGATATTTAGGGAGCAAGAAAATTATTCGTGGAGATATTTGCCGCAGGCGGTTTACCTACTCTGCCCGATAAATACGCGAACTGAGGCCATAAAAACTTTTTTTTGTAAAATTTAGTCTACATCGATTTTTTTCCCTTCAAAGTACTCTCCATTCATTGCTATTCAATTATTCCAACTTCTTTTCCAATGTTTAAAGCACCCTTGGAAGTCCTCGGCAGTTAGGATTTTTAGTTTTCTCGTCGTTTCTTGCTTTATCGTGCCCAGATCTTCTCAGTGATATCCTCTCATCACATTTTTGCATTTTGGGAGTAGGAAAAAGTCGCAGGGGGCGAAATCCGGCGAATAAGGTGGATGATCAAGGATTGTGATTGAACTTTTTGCCAGAAACTGGCGAACAATCAATGCTGAATATGCAGGTGCATTGCCATAGTGAAGGATCCATCCAACATGTTAGGTTAAAATAGTGTGCACTTGATTTTCCTAACTTCAGTTCATATGCTATCATTCGGACAGTTTTTCGACGATCGGTAAGGACAAGGCACCGCACACGATCAATGATGTCGTCAACACAGGTGGTTGAAGGTCGTCCCGGCCTTGCATCATCCGTGGCGTCTTGTCGGCCATCTTTAACACCCTTAATCCACTTGAAAACGGATGTTTTCTTCAGAGAATTACCAGTAGTATTCGTATTTAGGGGAGGCGACCGAGGTCACTTGCACCACAGGGGATGGACAGGAAAGGATGAAGGGTGGAGAGAAACCCGGCGTCGGCATTAGCCTACTCTTTACGAAAGGCGCCAAGGGGTCTGCAGCTTAACGTCCCATCCGACGGACGGCGTACTCACTCAAAGTGCCCTCCACAAAGTACCTCAAGTAGGGATCGAGAGACCACTGAAAAATAGTCAACAGAGCCGGGATCTGAACCCGGGCCCTCTGGGTGGGAAGCCAGTGTGATAGCCACCGCTGCATCTCGATCCCCCACTCGATTTGCTGGTTGACGGCCGCCCAGAGCTTTGTTCGTCGTGAATATCTTCCTGGCCCTCCATAAAGGCTTTTAAACACCTTGAAACTCGTGAGTGAAGGACAGAGAAGAGTCCCCGTAAGCCTCACGAATCATTGTGTTAGCCTCCTCAAGAAATATTTTCAGTTCAGTACAAAAATTAGTAATCGCGTAACGTTGCTCGATCGTCGTTTCCATTTTTTCCGTGACACTGTCGGAGCGCAAACATTAACATTAACTGACGTCCTGCCGCTTCCGCAGCTTGGAGAGCACTGAGATTGATTTTGCGAAAAGCTTAGCGTCCCTTCCACCTACTCCAAGTAGTTTGATCCCACTCCGATCATCAGGAGCAGTGGAGGAAATTTAATCGCATTACTGTCGTAACGCACCCTGTGTTTAAAATGCAATACTGTTGTTGTCTTGGTTATTGTATGTACGTATTCTAACATTTGATGGAGGAGATAACTTCAGGCGTCACTTTGTGGAAACGATACATATTGCAAAGAAACACTTGGTTTTTCCACATAAAATATTTATTCACGACCTAGGTTTCGACGCTCAGCGTCATCTTCAGGTCCAAGCAGAACCTGAAGATGACGCTGAGCGTCGAAACCTAGGTCGTGAATAAATATTTTATGTGGAAAAACCAAGTGTTTCTTTGCAATTTGACGGAGGTTTTGAATGGACAGAGACTCAACCGCAATGCATTTTCCTACCTCTTCCAACAACACAGCAGGATATCTGACACTACAATAAGCCTTTCCACATTTCTGCATACTTTTCTCATTTCTCCTCTCTTCATTTCGTCCAACAAGTCGCTTCCTTCCGTGCCCCTTCCTCGTTTGTTTAATGTCCTCCCTTTGTCACAGTCTTCAACGACCCAATCGGAATACTCTACATCCACCGGCCTTGTCTCCGTTGCAGCTCTGCCAACAATCCTCTCTCCACTCCGAACGCCACAGTTCTACAAGGTGTGAATTACCTTCGAGCAAATGTCAAGAACCATTTCCAGGTCAAGAGTTTCCTGGACGATTTAAATAACTAAAATTTTACAAATGTCCCGTTGATGCTACTGGCCTTTAAAAGGTATTGTCAATGCTTCACGTACTTAATAGAACAGTTGTGCTACTGGAGCTTATCGCACCATTTCTTAAAGGATAAGAAAAATCTTATACACAACTCAATGTTCATAATTTAATAAAACATTTGACATTTCAAACGGGAATATTTAGTATCCATTATTGAAATAGAAAGAAAGACTCGTACTTTTCCACAGATTTGTGGAAAAGTGCGAGTCTTTCTTTCTTTTTAGTAATGGACATTAAATACTTCCACGAAGTGAAGCCTGAAACAAGGGAATATTTAGGTCATTTTTGGTCAAATTGGTCATTTTTTAACTTGGCGCTACAAAGAATGGGAGAACCTATATCCAATTTAACTGAAGCAATATTTATGTTTACAAAAAGGTGCAGTTGTTCCAGGATGGCCGCATGATAAAAAAATTCAATCATTTTCCGCCATAAATATAAGAAAACATGGAAAACTTGAAGAATAGGAAGTCGAGCCAAAATACTCGGCAGTCAGTACATTTCATCGATGAAGATTTGAAGAAACTAAAACATACAAAATCCGTCCCAAAAGTTGTAGGATTGTGTCGATTAGAAAACATTTATTGCCAGAATTGACGGAGCGTAAATAAGTCACGTTATAGAGGTTTCGTAAACGAACGATCCGCACTCCGCAAAGATGTGAGAGCCAACTTCCACCAGCCTCCGGCCTTTCTTGAAACTCCACTTCCTTGAACACAGCCGGAGAAACCATCGCTGGTCCATCCGGAAAAGATTAAGGGGGGGAGGGAGAGATCTTTGTAGTAGACCTTCTACTATTGCGTTAATTCATTGCAAGTGATTTGATTTGTGAAAGGTTGCCGATGTCTCAATCGGAATTTACTTAAACACCGAATGCTGAAATATAATTAATGCAAGCTCAAGATCAGAGATTGAAAATGTACCATAGCGAATACAGTACCCTAATTGAATTTTGGAACGTTCTTTCGGAATTGAAAGAAGAAAATAAAGTCTAAAAATAGCTGGTTGTTGTCTTGTTTCGATTTTTGACGCGACGTATCCGTGTGAATCTAAGCACCACTCAATAAAATTCATTAAATAAAAGCACCGTGTGAAACCTACGAATGGTCAATATGCAGAGTGACTTCGTAAATCAGTAATAAACTATAAAGCCTGACTAAGAGGCCGGGTAAAACTAGTGGAATAACACTCGATTCAAGAGGTTACAATTTTACAAAAACCCATTAATTCAATGAATAGTTATTTATGAATTTAGAGACAGAATTGGAATTTATTTTTTCACTGCAGTAGCATTTATTTCATAAAATTTATGATAGGTAATATATGGTTTTTATAAATTGTATCGGGAAAAATTGATTGATTTCAGATATTGCTAAAATGCCTCAAAATTCTTCAAAGTTCATCCCTTGAGCGTCGAAACACTTTTTCTGGCGGCTTTTACATGACTCGAAGAATCCTGGTAGGCGGATTCCAGAAGACCTTATGGATACGCGGTAAGCTTCTTTGATGGCACTTAAAGAACCAATAGTTGTGTCCTTTGGGGGAGGATTTCATTTCTGGGAATAGAAAATAGTCTGCTGGTGCCAAGTTGGGAGTGTAAAGAAGTTGGCGAATCGTCGTGATGCCGTTGCAGAAGGTATTTGACACTCGACTCTGCTCTTGGTCGTCCGTCAAGACTTTCGGGACGAGTTAAGCGCAGATATTTCGCATCGCCAAATTTTCGGTGATTTAATGGTGTGTGCACTGTCATCTTATCGGCGCCAATACGATCTTCGATCATGCGCTCACTTAACCGACGGCCTGAATTTAGTGCTTCGTCAGAAAAAAATTGTTACTGGCACTTTCTATACAAAACTTGTATTTTTTAATGAAAATACATAAAGCACTAAAATAAATGTTTACCAGAAACATTTTAGGGTTGGTTAAAAAAGTATATTGCATTTTTATGATGCAATATGTAATATTGAACCAAAATTATACGTTGCATTTTATTATACAACATTTAATATTGAACCAAAAGTATGTTAATAATAATTGCGTCTGTGATAAGTGAATTCAAAATGGCCTGGTTAATACGTTATCCAGTAGTTCTCCAATTATTTAAATTTCAATCTCGCCTCCATTTGAAGGAATGGCCCTTGATAGGAAAATGTTGCAAGCTGGGTGAATTCTTCTCGGGTCTTCCACCGGGTCAATGGCTCCATAGCTGCCGACGTTTCGATTCCCCACTCGGTCATCGTCATCAGGGCTGACGATGACCGAGTGGGGAATCGAAACGTCGGCAGCTATGGAGCCATTGACCCGGTGGAAGACCCGAGAAGAATTCACCCAACTAATACGTCGGGAAAGCACCAGATCTTTCAATGCTGCAAGATATTTGTTATTAACGGAGCAATAAACGATTTTTCCATGGTTTTTCTCTATCAATGGGCCGGGGAGTGGCCGCCCAGTGGGCCGTGGCCGGCCCAACACGTCAGTCGGTCAGTCGAGCCTTTCGTCAATCACATCCATGGCCAGTATCGGCGGGCAATCGCATCAGTACATTTCCAAGGGTTTGATTTTTCATCGGTAATTTTTGATATTTTGAACAAACGAGGCTTTAAAATAATCCTGATGGCTAGTTAGGTATAACTGTTAATTCATTCGTGACCACTTTAAAGGACAGCCCATTTAGTTCTAGCTAAAAGTTAAGGGGTAACGCCGGCAAATGAATGCTACAGGGAGGCACTCACGACCCTCGGGAGACCTTATAGCAATGGTACGCAACATATGCATCCATAGTCCGTTTGTCACTAAACAATATTTTAAATTCCACATTTCAAATTGTTTGCTTGCATTTAAATAATTGAAATGATAATATAGTCTTGAAAAAGTTTCATGTCCTAGGTGACATGTTGTGTCTGTTGATGGGATAAAATAATTTCAATGCGAGTCGCGATTTTCATATAAACTCGTCCAATTTTCCCAATGCGGTCAACAAGTTCGTATATAACTTGTTAATCGGCGCGTTGATAGACGATAGGTGCGCTTCATTGTCTTAGCAGCGTAATTAAACAGTTGGTAATGTACCTTCCCCCTTCCTATCTCAACTTATTGATGCCAAGCCGTACGAGTATTTACGGCAAAATTAAGTTGTTGGCGAAATTGGGTAAATAAAGTTTGCAAACTTGGAGAACTTGCGAAGAGGGCAGCATTTATGACAGGGACCCGAATTGAAGACTGAAGATTAGCGAAGGCACATATCCAGTGTCACGGTTAATGTTTCTGAAACCTTGTCTCGACAGATGTCAAAGATATTGGAAAGGGAAAAGGAAGATATTGGCAGGCGGAGGGATGTTGGAGGCAGTGATAGAAGATAAACACGATTCCAATAACGGTCAGTCCGACCATCCAGGTTGAAGCGTTGCCCCCTTCCGCCCTTCCCCCACCCCCCTATTCCTACCCACGTCTCCGTCCATATCGCCACGCGCCGTGTCAGTTTCAATCTCTTTGCGGGGGGGGGGGGGGGGGGGGACCGGACCCGGGTTCATTCCGTCGGGGATCGGGGCTGAGTAGGGTAGGCGTGCCCGGTGGCGGCGGACGTGGCCTCCACTACCGTGTAGTTACGTCCTGCAGCGCCCCTGGTCTCTCTCGCCAATCCCATATCCCCATGCGTTTCTCTCTCGTGACGCCCACTCCCAAGGTGTCACGCCCATCGAAAATCTTATATCTTAATTCATTCGAGAGGCAGGAGGTCAGCTGATTCCTTACCCCCCCCCGCCAAAGGTCCTCGTCTGTCCACGCGCGAATTTGCACGACGACCTCGCCATCGCTGTTGACACGATTTTCATGAAGGATAACGAAGGTTACGTTTTCCGTGACTGCCGTTGAGGGAACGCCTTGCCGCTTTGCTTCTATGGAAATAAAATTCAAAACTTGCCCGGCGGTTAGTTCAGAGGCCAAAGCTTTATTTATTTATCTAAATACTACCCTGCGAGCCAGACCCTAAGGTGTGCGGTAGGAGGTGAATACATACCGGGGTAATTTTAACCCAAATATTTTTACCCCTACCGCAATTGGACAATTATATTCTGATCCCTTGCCGTTCGTGGAAAAAATTACTTCTGTAATCTATCTGTGCATACGCTAAATCCTTCTCATTGTATTAGGATGATATCTTCCACCGTAGCGTGATAGGGGTAATCATACACTTTCAACATCACGGCTAAAGAGACCACTTTCCAATAAATGCAAGAGCTTCAATCTGTAATTTAAACTTCGCTCTGTGAGTGATTCCCAAATTAGCTTCTAAGAAAAGCAACTAAGTTTATTTTAGCACCTTTTACAAAACTAGCTCCTCTACTCTGAACGCGATCCAATTCGACAATCAATCCTACTTCATAAGGATCCCATTTACAGGTATTAACAGCATATTCTAAATGAGGCCTAACTAGCAACGGATAAAATTTTTCTCTAACCCTTTCATCATATTTACCGAGTGCTCTTCTAGTCAACCCTAATTTTTTGTTAATTTGCCCACATATTCCCCTTATCTGTGTCACCCAGGTGAGGTCGTGATGAGTGTAACGCCTAGGTATTTAATCGAGTCTACACTTTCCTTATCGGTGTTCCCAATGCAGTAGGTTTTCGGGAGGGAATTGCTCTTTTTCCGAAAATTTATCACTACGCACTTTTTTAAGTTCAATTGTAATTACCAATTGTCTCACCATTGTTGTGCGGCGTTTAGGTCGTGTGCTAAAGCTGCTGTGACCTCAGGATCACGGATATCACAGTGAACCATTACATCGTCGGCAAATAAACGTATCTTCCTAGAGACTACGTAGTCAATATCGTTAACGTAAAGAAGGAATTAAAGAGGCCCGATAGCACTTCCCTGGGGGACACCAGAAGTAACTTCTACTGCATTTGAGCTAACTCCATCTATGACTGCTCTATGTACAAGACCATTCACAAATTCTTTAATCCAAACCAAGATATGTTGATCTATGTCGTACGCTTCTATCTTTGTGAGTAGTTTACTATGCGGTGCTTGGTCGAAAGCTTTCTTAAAGTCTAGAAATACCGCGCCCAGGGGAGCATTGATCTCTTCAGAGTTAAAGATATCGTGCACAAGAATCTCAAATTATCTCTTATTCCTATTGGAAACCTAATTTTCCCTATTGTTTATTCACCAACAACTCCTGACTATCGAGGTGTCTCACCATCCAACTAGCAACCATATGTTCCAAGATCTTGAATATGATATAGATGAGAGTGGTCTTTACTGGCTCGGTTCCTCTTTGTCTTCTTTTCAAATCTCGGTGTTAGATTAGCTGTTTTCCAATACCTTGAAATCTAGTGATCTACTAGCGATTTCTTATTCCGGGGAAGAAGGCAGTGCAGAGGATTAGTGGTGCATCGGTTTTGGATTTGGGGCGTGGCGTATATGGGTAAGAGTATATGCGAAAGCGTAGCGGGATACCTTGGAGAGGGGAGTGGAGTGAAATCAGTTTTCGTTTGCTAATTTAATTGGAGTGTTAGATTATTTTGTGTCGTGTTAAGTGGGGCTTATATGCGTATCAGTGCTTAGTTTCTAGGTGAACCGGAAACCTAATGTAATATGTAGAATACTTATGTATAAATGTTAAAGTATAACCATTAGAATTGTACGTAATGGCCATTCGGTTGCTGCACCGGGGAAAGGCGTGCAATCGCCCCAACAAAATTGGCGCTGGGGCCGGCCCTCCGCTGGGCTAGTTGTTCCCCTGAAGACGTATTTTTTTCGAGATTTCGTGTAACAACCACGAATCACACTCTGCTTGAAATCGTGAGTCCGACAGAAGTAGCTCTCGTGTGCGAATCGATGCCATGCGGAGGAAATGAAGCAGTTAACGGCCGTCGCCGCCGGGAGAGGGTGCCTTTGCGTCTTATTGTGATGTGCCGAGGTCACGCCTCGATAATTAGAATGTCATGAATTTGACTGCGCCAACAGACGTTGAGACCCCGGAGGTCAGAAGGGTTCACGAGGGTGGGGAGGGCAAGCGCGGCGGTGCGAGTGATACAACACCTGCGCCGTCGCTGACTTTGATCCGTCTGCTCCAAGTCACGCCACAGAAGGCTGTGCACGCCTTTCTCTCCGAGCGGGGAATGGCGCGTCATCAGAATGCGTCATCGCATAATAGCCTCTCCAATCAGCGATGACTGGCGTGTATAGTGGTACGATAGCATCTCATCTTCACCCTACTCGACGTTTCTGTGGGGAAATTTCACTTTCTCGGAATGGTAGACTAATAAAAATGAAAATTTGGATTTAGATCTCAGCGTGGAACACTTCAAAAAAATAAATCGTTACATGATCCAGTTAGGTCGAATGATTCGAGCGACACGTCAGGAAGTCCGCGCAGCGTCTGTTCCTCAGGGCTGCAAAGGCTTCTGACCCCAGTCGGGCGGCTACTGAGTGATGCTGTACAGTTAAAAAATATTAAAAAAGTTACCGGGATACCATGTCAATTATTTCCCCCGAGAATTGCATGATGGCCACCATAGAAAATGAGTCTTGGCAACAATAGGACTCGGCCTAGTCGGCCGTGTGTGGTGTCCATCAACGGGAGAGGCAAGGACTTCCGAAATCATACTCAAGTACGAGTCATCTTACGAAATATTACCAAGCGGATCGATATCAGAAGAGAAAAGATGAAAATTGCGAACGAACCAGTTAGGATAAAGACTTAGTGTAATATTACGATGATATTGAGGCCAGGGAAACAAAATAGCACACAAATATCAAGTGTATATGTATATAACAACTATTTACTTGTAACTCTCTTGAGACCATGCTTTTTCTTTACCTTACATTGGTTTTTTTTAAGTTCGTTATAGATTTTGCCTTCCTTCTAGCTTGTCTAGAAAGTCTTCTCTATC
Source organism: Hetaerina americana (assembly GCF_022747635.1). Taxonomy (NCBI): domain Eukaryota; kingdom Metazoa; phylum Arthropoda; class Insecta; order Odonata; family Calopterygidae; genus Hetaerina; species Hetaerina americana. The sequence goes on from NW_027286764.1 coordinate 9,779,841, forward strand.
CATTCCTCTACCTCGCATATCCAACAATCTCCCTTCCATCGTGGCTTATGACGTCCCGCCGCCTTTCCGTAATTTCTCCGTCCACTTTCTCTTTCCTCTTTGAATGTCCTGCCACTTCATTCCTCTCTTTATCTCTTTGAATGTATTAGATCCTGTTCAAATCCTCAGATATTGTTTTCCTCGGCGTTATCTATTATTCATTGAACACATTTCTCAAAACCCCATAAAATGCGCTCATATTCTTGCCTCAAATACTAAGTCTCACATTCATAAACCTTTGCGCTAAATAATGAAGTTTATAATAATCTTCTCTTCTTTCATGTTTCATCAGTGTACATGTCAGTTCTCTTCTCCTTGCAAGTGTCTCTTTTGCAAAAGTAATTCTTTTCATAATGTCCCCACTACTACGCTACTACTTGTCTTCTAACATACTGCCCGAATACATGGACCGCTCTGTCTGCTTTAGCTAACTCCCTCTAAATGAAATGTCTAATTTAGCTTTCTTATTTCTTGAGAATCTCATTACCTATTTTTAATGATTATTCCTAACTCAATTCCGCTCTCATTGTTCCAATAAAGCAGTCAATAATTCAGTCCCTTAGCTGACCACCTCACTATTGCTTGATAATCTGCAAACCTGACTTGACCTTATCGCCGCTCACTTCAATTCCCAGACCAAACCCTTCCCGTGCCTCTCTTAGCATTTGCTTGGAATGCGTTGAAAGGTACCGCTCATCAGAACAGCAACCTTATCTCCCTCCCCGGCCTTAAACCGCCCATCCCGATTCTACTCCGACACCGTGTAATATCCGCAATCCTCCGTTCTTCGCAGGACAGAATACAACATGGTTCAATTATAAACCCTATTAAATGGCTATTGTTTTTAAAGAGTACAATATCCTAAATACAACGCACCAATTATACTTTAATTGAGGCACTCGAAGAGCAGCTATATTCCATTTTTGATAAATGTCGAGAATAATACTTTTAATGTCTCACATAATGATTTATCAATACGGCATTACATAATTAAATGCTAAGAACATAATATGAATCATATGACAATTTAACATCTGAGAAATAATTTCACTCATTCTGCAATGAGTTTGAAAGTACGATTGTCGTATAAAAATATAATTAACTCACTCGTGTTTCAAGTAATATATCAGTATAAGAAAAACTTAGTTCATATTTTCTTCTAATAATAGTAGCTTTCTCCTTCTGTCTGCCTGCTATTGCAAGCAATAAACTATTCATGGTTTGTATAAAAAGTTTATGGAAAGGATTTGCAAAAATAGATTTATTTCAGATATTGCCACTATGTCTCAAAATTCTTCGAAGTTCATCCCTTTAGCGCTAACACACTTTTTCCAGCGGCTTTTCCAAGACTCGAAGGCTCCCCGGTAGGATACTTACGGAAGGTCCTCAAGGGAACGCGTGCAAGTTTCTTTGATGGCATTAATGGTCCCATGGTGGTGTCCTTCGAGGGAGCGTTTCACTTTTAGGAACAGGAAGTAGTCTGCTACCGCAAAGTTGGCATTTTAAGGAGGTTGGGGAATCGTCACGATGTCGTTGCAGGTCTTCGCAAGCAGACATTCGACTCTGCTATTGGTCGTCGTTTGGGAGGACGAGTTAAGCACAGATCTTTCACATTAGCAAGAAATAATGAGCTCTACGGCCTCTTAGTTAAAATAAGGGGGGGGGAAGAAACTCCAATGGCCGTAATAATTAGTTGCCAATCTCTCTTCAGATCAATTGTGTTGGTTTAACGGGAACCACGTCAGGGACCAACCACAACCTCTCGATCAGAATACCCTCTGTGGTGGTTTACGGGAAATTAATCCGCGTCAGGGACCAACACACAGCCAAATGCACACTATCCTGACTGAAATCCTTCACGAGGCGGTGAGACCCTGTTAAAGAATTTCAGATGGAGATTGAATCCTTCACGAGGCTGTAGAGAAGACCCCGTTAAAGATTCCAGGATATACTCAGGCACACGCTTTGTGACTGGCACAGACCAACCACACACACAAGCATCCAAGAAACACACACTCAAAAGGGCCCAACTTCTGGGAGAATCTGGACTCAGGTAAAGAGCGCAACCAAGGATATGCGTTGAACACGCGTGTTTCGGCCACAAATTTGGCCCTCTTCAGCGAACCGAAGGGAAAACACCTCCAGCACAAGGTTGAAAGTAAATAACCGGAGACAAACGTAAAATATACAGGGTTGCACCCAAAAGTGGTGGGACTGATTTTTTTACAAGAATTTTATTGACGATATACTTACATCGACTTACTAATCTTCAAAGTATGCTCCTTGAGCTGCTATACACTTAGTATGACGTTGCTCCCATTCCCCGTACGCCCGCTGGAAATTTTCTTTGGGGATGCCGTTGATGACCCTCGTCGAAGCCTCTTGAACGGCCTTTATCGAGTCAAAACGTCGTCCCTTGAGCTGTCTTTTCATCAGGGGGAAGAAGAAGAAGTCCGGTGGTGCCAGATCGGGAGAATGGGGCGGGTGCGGCAACGTGGGAACGCCGTATTTGGCCGTTGCCTGTTGGTCGACACTCAGAATTTTCGGCACCATCTTGGCGCACACCTTGCGCATGGCCTAATCCTGTGAAATAATGCATTGGACGTTGGATGCAGACAAACCCAACTGGTCTGCAATTTCTTCACTGGTTAAGCGTCGGTCTGTGTTCAGCAGCGTCCCCACTCTGTCCACATTCGTGTCGGTTCTTGCCGTCGACGGCCGTCCGGAGCGATGGTCGTCTTCAACGAGCTCCCTACCCTCTTTAAACAACTTGTGCCACTCAAATACTGTGGAACGGCTTAAGGCAGTGTCCCCATAAGCCTGCTTGATCATATCGAGGGTCTCAGTCGCCGTATTCCCGAGTTTCGCAGAAAACTTCACGGAATAACGTTGCTCTAAATTCAGATTCATTTTGTTTTTCGACGCGGGCAAAAAACTTGCTTCACTAAAAACGGTGTCCTCACTAACCGACAGCCCGCAGGTGACTGAGGTTGGTGCTGGTCTGTTGCTAAGAGCCCCCCCCCCCACCTTACTCTGCCAGGTAGACCCCCCTCCACCGCTCCGTTCGCGCCAGAGAAAATCAGTCCTACCACTTTTGGGTGCGACCCTGTATATAGAAACTGTGGGAGTTAGGGAACCAATCGAATTAGTGGGAACACGGAAAGTTCCCGTAAACCACCACAGAGGGTATTCTGGTCGAGAGGTTGTGGTTGGTCCCTGACGTGGTTCCCGTCAAACTAACACAAGAATTGGTCTGACGAGAGAATTGCGACTGATTATTACAGCCATTGGAGCTTCTTCCCCCCCTCCGATTTTATCTTTCGCAGTGCTAAATTTTCAATGATAGTGGCGTGCATTGTCATCTAATCAATTCCAATGCGATCTGCGGTCATGCTCACATTCAATCGACGGTCTGAAATTACCACTTCATGCAAACTTTAGGAAAAAATTGTTACCAATAATTTTTATAGAAATATTTATCTTGTGCAATGCCTTAAAAGGGGAAATGGTGTTAGTCGGGGGAAGGGGACAGGAGTATTGGTGCAGTCAGAGAATGTACAGGTAAGAGGGGAGAGTAAATAAATCAGGTCTACATATTGGAGTGTTTATGCGAAAATTTTGCGTCTTTTGATCCGTGACTCCAGTCCACCCTGAGGTATCTGGAAAGTAGGTGGGGAAATATACTGAGGTAGGAGTAATGGTGAATGAATTTTTCATAAGAAGGTATTATTATTCAAATATATGCTACTTGTTGAACAATTTAGTGTATTTAAAAATGCATATTTCACAGTTCTGCTCTTCTATGCATATCTGAGCAATACGTATCAAATATCTTGTATATCAACATTGCCAGTAAATTATTAGCATAATTAGAACGGCACATTTTATTGGTATGAAATTTTGAACAAGGAACAAACAAACAAGCACACGAGAGCTTTTTGATGTATGGTGACATGCCCTCAAACTTTCCAAAGTATATATTAGATTGTTGCCTGGAATGTCAGCATGCACCGAGCGAGCTCATTTTTTTTCTATCTCAATTTATAAGTAAGAGTAGAGATTTGTCACGGAACGAATTCCACACATTTTGACATCAGCCTTTGTCCTTTCGTGCGAGCTGCTTTTCCATTCCCCAACACCCCGGCGTCCCTTCCCATGTTCCACCACACAGCCCGCCCCCCTGCCACGCACTGCTGTCACTGCGTACCGATACATTTACTTTTGCTGTGAAAATAGAAGTCATCTGTTCAAACCGTCGTGGTTAACGGATAAATTGTTTGATCCGAAGTAATAAATGCTGGGTGTATTTTAGGCTTCTTCCACGTGGGTGACGAGGGATGATTATCGAAAACAATGTTCGAACTCCTCTCGTGTCTATTGCGCCCGCCGTGAAAATTATGCCCACCGCGGAGTGCATTATTGCACCGGCCTTTTCATCGGCATTCAAAATTGCGTGTCGCGCGTAATAAATGGTTTAGTGACGGGAAATCCTACTTCCCTCCCTCGGTACACGTATTTGCTGCCTCAGTCAACCTGGCTAAAGAATTACTCGATAAATAATTGAAGGCGACCGTGCAATATTTACTGTGTTCCTCTTTTCCATCCAATCCTCGCTCGGATATATTTCGTGATTTATTTCTTTTACAGCCTCCCATTCATTCCCGTTTCAACATTACCGTTGGTATATTATTATTATTAATTATTATTATTAAAAATACACATGTGCTGATAGACATTGTCAGGTGGCACACAAGTCCCAAATAATTGCAAAAGATAATACATAAAACTAGACTTCAAAACACAAATCCCTTTAACAACACAAGTGAATCCCCATCCCATTTACAACCATTAATCAGCAAGAAAAAAAAAGATAAATTAAAAAAAAAAATTAAGCTATTACATATAATACAATACACCACACATCAATCAAATTATTACATATATGCCTTACATCTATTCTTAAAAGTATACACTCTGTTAGGAAAGGGCTCGAATATTTTTGCAGGTAAAGTGTTCCACTCAACAATTGTTCTATTTAGAAAAGAAAATTTTTTTTATTTGTTCTCTGTGCCCGGCATTTTATCTTAAATTTGTGATCATTTCTGCCTATAAAATTTGGGTTCCCCGCCTCTTTCCTAAGATCTGCCCAAGCTTTCTCCCCCTTCAAAATTCGGAACATTCCACAAAGTCTGCTTACGTTTCTTCTAGATTCTAGAGGTTCCCAGCCCAGCGTTTCTAGCATGTCAGACACACTCTCCATCCTCCCATGCTTCCCCAGTACATATCGGGCAGCCTTTCTTTGCACCTTTTCCAGTTTTTTAATATGACCTTCTTCATGAGGGTCCCATACAAGAGAAGGGTACTCTAAAATTGGCCTTACTAGGGTCTGATAAGCCTTCTCCTTGGTTGCTCTAACGCTCCCTTTGAGGTTTCTCATTACCCAATGAAGAGTTTTGAAAGCTTTCTTATAGATGCACTCCACATTTAGCCCCCACCCTAAGTCCTTAGTTAAATATACACCTAAGTATTTGACAGTATCACTTCTAGGAATGACATTTTCTGAGAATTTATATTCCCTATTGTTTCCAATTACCTTATTGCTAAAAGTGATTGATTTGCATTTGTTAACATTAATATCCATCCCATTTTTTGTCACCCAATCTGCCATTTTATTAATGTCCCTTTGAAGTTTGTCACGGTCTCTGTCATTTTCGACTTTCCTGTAGATAATACAGTCGTCTGCAAAAAGTCTTATCTGAGAATTAATATTTATTGGGAGATCATTTATATATATTAAAAACAAGAGCGGGACAAGTACGCTTCCTTGTGGGACTCCCGATGTTACCCTTGCTTTTTCAGAATACACTTCTCCTAATTTGACCCTTTGTGTTCGACCTTCCATGAAATTTCTGACCCAAGAGATTACTCTTCCATCTGTGTGTAGTGGCAATTGGCCCATCTTAAGCATTAAGAGATCGTGGTCAACTTTGTCAAAGGCTTTTGACAGGTCGACTATTATAGCATCCACCTCTATTCCCGCATCCATAGAGTCGAACATTTCTTGGCAGAACCCTAATAGCTGAGTTTCGCAAGAGTGCCCTTTTCTAAAACCGTATTGGCGACTATACAACCAATTCTCACTCTCCCACAAGTCCCAGAGATAATCAGCCATTATCTTTTCTAATAGCTTGCATACAACTGATGTCAAGCTTACCGGTCTATAATTATCAACTAGTGCCTTATCTCCTCCTTTGAAAATTGGCGTAACATATGCCTCCTTCCAATCATTTGGCAGGGCATTATTGTTTAAGGTAACATTGAATAAATGATTTATATAATTTGAAACTACACTACCGCCCAATTTAAGCAAGTCAATTGAGATACCATCTGGCCCTTTTGATTTATTTGCCCTCATTTTCATAATTTTTTTATAAATTTCTGCGCTGGTCGTTTTAATACTTTTGGTATTTAATATTTTTTCGCCTCCTTGTTGACTCAGAGATGAATCTACAGGATCCTTTTTATTTACCATAACCTTAAATACACTCGCATACCAATTGTTAAACGTATTAGCCTTTTCCTTATCATCAACGATTAGTGTCCCATCCTCTTTTTTTAAAGCTGTTATGTTTTCCCTGTTGTCTTTCCTCCTCCGGAGGTACTTGTAAAATTTATTTCCATTATCTATCCCGATTATTTTCTGTAGAAAACTATCTTTGGCTATTTTCTTTTCTCTATTTAATTCATGAACTAATTTTTTGTAAATTATGAGCCATTCCGAGCTCTCGTTCCGTTTTTTGTGAATCACTCTCAGTTTTTTCTTCAAGGATCTAATTTTGCGGTTGTAGAACTCTGGATCAGTATTTTCTTTAAGAATTTTTTTCGGGACAAATTTATTTAATACCTCCTCCATTATCCCCTTAAATGTTTTCCAGATTTCTTCTACATTCTGCCCACCACTTACCCATTGCGAATACTTTTCCCTTAAAAAGGTCTGGAACCCTTCCCTATCACCCCGTTTATATTGCCAAACTATCTTTTTGTTTACTAGCCCCTTATACTGAGCCCTCTCCCAGTTTAGATATATACGCACAGCTGAATGGTCACTTATTCCCGGAAGGACATCGACTTCCCCTACCCACTTTTTCGGTCTCACAAGTATGACGTCGAGGATGTTTCCCCCGCGCGTGGGTTTTTCCACCACCTGTACAAAACCCTCCTCGTTTATAAGACGACTAACGATTTCTTGGGCCTTCCCACCCCCACCGTGACCTCGTCTGCCGACTATATCTTAAACTATGTAACTCAATGACTCTTTCGTCCCTATGGTGTATTCTAATGCACAAGCTATAGAATGAATATCTTTATTATTCGTCGAATAACAACTTTAAATTGAGTTTAATGAAAATAAAATGAAGAAATAGGATATAAACAAGGTACTAATGCATAATTTCGGTGTATTTTTTATTTTATTTTTCGTTTCACAATTACTTGAGGAAAAATCAATTTACTAAATATACGTTTTCTCTCGTATTATTTATCTGTCATTTCCTGTATTTTACATTCTTTTAGTAGAACAGGAAAGGGGCGTGGCTTTATTTTTCTTGTCTTTGCCTCCCCTCATTTTGGGAGGTTTGAAAAAAGAACATTTTTCGTGCAAATAAATTAAAACTGGTGCCCTTTTGAACCTATGATGTCATGATTCTCCTTAACTCTATTCTCCCGCCGTCAAAATTTGGCATATTAATGGAAATCATTTAGAGTTTCGTAAATGGTGTCAGTGATCTTTGGATTAACAAAACTTCGTCATTAATTGTCGTCTCTTTTCTATTTTTGCAAGAAAAAAATCTTCGCGTAGTAATTTTCAAATTCCATATTTCTTCCTTGCCATACCATTTCAACTTAAAAAGCGGCTACTTGATAAACTCTATGCTTTTTCTTACTAATTATTTACCAAATATATTAAAAATAAATTGCAAATCAGACGCAAATTTTTGCATTAACATCTACCCAATGCTCAGCAAGCCACCAGGGCGGTGTGTGGCATGGCGAGCATCGACACCAGGTGTGCACAGCACACGAACGGAACAAGTCGCGCACCATACATGAGACACGACTAGAGACAGCAATTCCTACATGTAAATGCGGTTGTAACCACTTATAGGACTCAAGAGAAACATGCATTGCATTACCACCAATTGTAGTAAAATCATACAACAAGAGTGAATAAATGTTGATAAATATAGCCTCGACTGCTTTGAATATTTGTACGAATATATGCATATACACACGCACTGATGCATGCATTCATATTCCTTCTCTATATTATACGACGGTTCTATTTATTCCCTAGTTGATGTGGGCAGTAGCTGTTCCTGTCTCTAATTGCTTTCGGAAAAAATGACATCGTAAACGGATCCGCTGTACGGTTTCTCTAATTATGAATGAATGGTCACGTCTTCCGCTGTTATTTGGGGTTTTTAAAATGTCCAAAGCATCTTTGGAACACTGATGTCTCAAATGTACCTAGCAGATTTAATGTAAAAATTAATCTTCGTTTTTGAAGGTGATTTCACCAAAATCTCTCAACAACTTTGCCGCGCGAATCTCTCTGCCCTTCCCTGCACGCGATCTTTCTCGTTTAATTAGCCTGAAACTTGAGGATGCCAGACACTGGCTGCGTACTCCAGGTGAGGTCTAAGAAGCGAGGAGTGGCATCGCTCCTTCACTTGCTCAAAAGCCGGTAGCCAAAGGACGGGAGGAAGGGAGAAATTTCTTTTCTCTTCTATCTCAATCACCTTACGAGTACTCCACGTAATACTTAGTTAAAAGGGCCCTAAAACGTTAAGCCATTTACTCTCGCAATAGTGAGGAATACATATATATATATACAATTATATATATATACATATATATATATATATATATATATATATATATATATATATATATATATATATATGCTTTCGTAGACGTAACACGGAAGTGCCGAATAGTACAATACACAGTAACACACAATATAGAAACACAAAAAAAGAAGAACACTCACACGTATTTTCTTGATATTTCGACGGAAACAATCCGTCTTCATCTGAAGATATAGAAGTAATGATATATCTTATATATATATATATATATATATATATATATATATATATATATATATATATATATATATACATATCTATATATATATATATGTATTTTTTTATACATACATGCATAAACATATTCATACTGATAAAGTAACGTCACCCTTTATTGCCTTAGATAGGTTTATATTTCTTTGTTCCTGCACTTTTAGCATGCCCCTCTATTGCAAGGGCAATAGGGATAAATTTTCCTAATTATGAAGGGAGAAAAATGCAATTAAATCTCTTCTTAACGGAAATGCACACCCTGAAAGAATATATTATATTGATGTTTAATTAAATGCAAATGGAAGAAACCTTAATTTAATCGCGCCACGGGAATTCTTTTATATTCTGAGAGCCGTCCAAAAAACTGCTGGAGGTTTGAAAATGATGAATACTACCGACGCATATTTGCATGTACCAGACCCGGTCAACAGCTGTACAAGTTTTCTTTCAGTATCGGGGTAGACTAGGTGCACTTATTCACAGAGTGTTATGATACACTTGTAAAAAGGGAGCAGTAACTCTGCACCTGATTAATTATTTTCCAGTGGCGTATATATGTACGTAAATACTTAAAGCCATAAAGCTGCGCGAGGAGATATGGTATCCCTCTTGCGATGCCTTGTATTCCCTAAGTGCTCCCGGCGTGGCGGCTGGGTTGCAGTCTCGACCTGTTGCCAGGCGCAACATGAAACAGCATCAACACGTCGTCCATACAATTTGTCTACAATTGCCGGTACGATATAATCTGCACAGCGACGTCTTTGTCCAGAGGCAATGTAGTCTGCACGAGGCAATTGCACGCGTGAGTGCGAGTGCGTGTTCAAGCAATCACGAGAGTGATGTAGTATTTGGACGGCACGATAGAACTCAAAAGTAAAATAGATGACCAGTAAAAGGACTCTCACATTTCAGCAAGTATAAGATTTTTGCCTTCTTCCAGTCAGACCTTAAGAAGTTCTGAGAGAAGCACACACACACACATATATGCACGCGTATGCATGGGTGTTTGTCGCGCGTGTGCGAACAGGGATAGGATCTGAGCCCCCTACCCAGATGCGTGAATTTCACGCGCCGTTTGGCATAGTATTGGGTAAACTCCGCCGACACCTACCAAACCGACCTTCGGGTTGATTGCTGTGGTTATACATACCCGAAACATGCTGATATATCTATATTAGAGTATCTAGGTAAGGTTATCTAGGCTCAAGCATTTGCCCGGCAAGTCGAAATATCCGTGGTTCAAGTCCCGGTAAAAGAAATATTTTTGCACTTGTGATCTGCTTGATTCCGCCTTCCCCACCTCTCCTGTGCTTGTCCTTTATACGTGTTCCAATCCGTTTTTATACGTCTGTATGCTTGTGAATTAATGTATGTGGATGTGTATACATATATATATATATATATATATATATATATATATATATATATATATATATATATATATATATATATATATATATATATATATATATATATATATGTGTGTGTGTGTGTGTGTGTGTTTATGTGTGTGTATATATATATATATATAGCCAGTATATATATATATATATATATATATATATATATATATATATATATACACACATACTGGCGACGGTGTTGAATACTTTTCAGGGGTATCTCGATCCCTACTTGAGGAGCCTTGTGGAGGGCACTTTGAGCGAGTATGCCGTCCGTCGGATGGGACGTTGAGCTGCGAACCCCTTGGCGACTTTCGTTAAGAGTAGGCTAATGCCGACTCCGGGTTTCTCCCCACCCTTCATCCTTTCCTGTCCATCCCCTATGGCGCAAATGACCTCAGCTGTCGGTCGCCTCCCCTAAATACTACTACTACTTACACTACTAATACTAATACTACTACACGCCGTCGGGCTTAGTACTCGGTGATCTCTACCAAACCGGCCTTTGGGTTGATTACTGTGTTTATGGTTTTTATATGTATATACATATAGGAATATATATATATGTATATGAAAGACAGCGGGTGGGGAAAGAGTACATCTACACTTTCCATGCCGAAGGAAACACCCAGGGCAAATGACTCACACGTAATTTTGAATATACATGCTTTCATGCGTGAAAGTTCGCGACTACCATTCATTTTTTTTTACTTTTAGGTGAATTTTAATTAGCAAGCAACAATTACTGATCATTGAAGTCACGAATCCCTTAATCAGTGGATAATATGTTTGTCATGTATTTCATAATCATACATTAGTAATCCAGAGATTTGATTTCTATGAGCTCTCCTGTTAATAATTTCGCAAGCATTCCCACAGCTATCCAGTTCTTCTGTCCACTTGAACTTTCTCTTTAATTCCTCCTCTTACGCCTGCTGCAATTATGATCTTCCGTAAGGCCTTATTACCCATACCCACTCCCATAGGATGGGTCCAAATCATTTCCCTCTCAAATGGGTTTCCACCTTCTCCCACTCTTGAAATTACATCCTCTTAAGTTAGTTCATTTTATTTTTTCATTATTTGGTTACACCAATTGTCCAGCACTACTAACATTCTTTTTCTAGCTATTTCTATCGTTTGCGTATAACATTTGCGAATATTCCACCAAGTAAAATATTTAATATAGAACTTCATTAGGTTTTGACATTTGATTTCACTAATTATTTATTTATTTTAGAATTTTCATTTCTAGCCTAATATATTATGCTATCTTCCTCTTGATTCATTGAAACATTTTCCTTTCATTTCAAAATTTGTTTTCATAGACTTCTAAATTTATCTCTCAGCATTCTAGAGGGAACTATATCCTTAGATTTAGTCTTGTTTAATTTGTAACTAGATCATAGCCTTCACCACATGGACAAGTTTTCTTGTTGGGTATTACTCCTTCTCCGTTAGTGCTAGTGCATCAATATCGTGGGTACGGAGTGGCATGCTTATTTTTATACACATTTGTGCATTCGTGCTGTGCCTCAAATATCAAAGAATTTAAGTTTTTTTCTTAATTGTCGGTTACCCTCTCTCTGCTTCTGCCATATGCCCAGCCATTGAAGCCTTCACTGCACCACCTTGCAGTTGAATTGACTTTTGCAGCAGAGGTTGTTTAAAAAACACCATACAATTCATTGTTCAATCTGGTTCTCCAGATATTATTATCATTGAAAGCCCCGAGAATGTTCCTCAGTACCTACCTATCAAAGTGATTAAGGATGCTTTTTGTAATCTATTACGATCCAAGCTTCGCTTCCATACGTCACAAAGAGTCTTCTGGTGGTATTTTGTATTCTAAACTTGTGATTAAGATTTATGACCTAAGTGTATGTGCATGGCATTATATAAATGGCCTTGCTTGGCAAGATTATTCTACTAATGACTTCTCTCTCTTCTGGCCCATCTGCGGATATTTCCATCTTTTAGGCAAATAATTCGCCCGACTGATTCGATAGAGACTTCTCAAGCGGTTCGTGAAGCTCTGCTCTTAATTTTTCGCTAGGGCAGGGTGATTTACTTCAATGCATGAGTGGTCCGGTTAATTATTCGAAGGTTTTCAAATTTTTGTGACCATTAATTCTATAAAAATGGAATGAGTACCTTCTTCTAAAGCTTTTCGATCTCTCTGATTAAAATCATCAATTAGCTGGCGCATAAGTGCCCCCACCTTATTTCATGAGTGTTCTCATTTATTTCGAGGAGTTTACTTTGGTTGTCCGTGGTTTGAATGTCCAGAAAACTTTCGTAGCAACCCACACCTCTTAATCTAAGTTACACTCAAATGTATCTTTTAGGATATCAACGGAAAATTAAATTTTATTGACAGACACGAAAAGTTTTGTGAAAAAAAGCAAGAAAATATGTAAAAGTAATACACATTTATTCGCCTCATAGGACTTAATTGAAAAATCAAATGTCTTTTTTGTATTTCCTAAAAGAAGCTTTGTTCTGGCCAACACCGAAGTCATCCACTTTCTCTTGGAGTATATAACTGTATATAAGCTTTAATTGACGTCAGTAAATCTATCCACCTGTGTTGAAGAAAAAAATTGGAGTAAGTGCTTATCAGGCTAATGAAAAATTAACTTTAAGGAAACAGACGAGAATGCTAAATTTTAACCTGCCAACATGAACTCCACAAAAATGCATTAATTCTCTAATAAGAGAATTTTATTTTTTTACAATTTTTTTGTAAAATTTTACAAGTAGTTGAGTAGCTGGAGGACGAAACGTTGCTAGGTCAAACATACATGGAAGAGACTTCTCAGACTGGCTTACAAGAATGGACTGTTATCTATTCCATTTTCTGAAAGAATATGTAGATAGCACATAGATGGCCGGCATTCAAAGCTCAGCATTTTACAAAATTCGAAAGGAAACCAAATTATTATTTCAGTCGATTGTTTTACCACTCTTCTGCTTCACCAGTTTTTCATCAAGTAGTTTATAACTAGTGATCATAAATTATTACCATGGCATGACTTATCGCAAAGGCGTCGGTTTCCGTCCACGCTAAGGGTTGGGGGGGGGGGGTGAGAATATGAGGTGGATATGCGAAGTTAGTAACTTTGTAACTTTATCTAGTATCATCTTTAACATTGACCTCTTCTTCCGGCATTGTGTAGTGCCCAGGCGTCCAAAAGGTGTTTTAGTTTTACACGTTTCATCTCACCTAAAATTCTCTTGTCTGTCGCGTTCAGCGCCGATGTACGATCCCGGTGCGGCTGTGGGTCCCCTTCCCTTTTATACGGTTCGTCATTAGGAGAGACTTAGAGGATAAAATCTCATGGATTAATCTTGGTCCAGTGGACTGAGGGGAGGCGAGGAGTGTGGCTTGCATGGTACCGCCTTGCCATTATTTATGGCTACGGATTCGACTCTCACTGGATCACTGACCGAGTGGCGTGCGCAGTAATTTCCATAAAGTGGGTTGTTTTCTCCTAAAGACCAGGTGCCATCATTCAAGCAAGTATTTTCATTTGAAAGGAACGATAAATGAATGAATGTTAAGCCGCCGGCCTGTTTGGTCCGGTGAGAGCTGGACGAGCCCACTCACTTAATCCAGCCCACAGCGTAAGAACGAATCTTTCTCTCTGTTCTCTCGCAATTTTGAAGCAATGACTCGTGCTTTATGTGCTGAAATATATCCTTTCTCTGATGTTAAACGTGATCTACTTCTATCATTTGTGGTTTCTTGTCCGACGATCGATTTGACTCCGGCGACGATCTGTAATTTTTCATTTTTTTAAACTATACCCACGCATAAATTAGTCTTTTGGCAAGAATTCACTTCGAATACGAACTTAAATTTTAGAAAATAACTATAGTGGTGCTCTTTCACACGCAATATCTCGTATTTATTAGGATTTTCTCGGTTTCAAAATATTTAAAATATGTTTGGATACATGTGCATTTTTTAAACGATTTCCATTACCAGGAACTTAAACACAGTTATCAACCCTAATGTCGATCATTAAAAACACGTTTTTTATGAAATGATTCAGTTTATTCGATAAAGTTAAGCAATGTAGCATAGACGCTAATTCTCTTATTGAACTCGCTGTTTTAACCCTACCGCTGTTTGTTACGTTCCATCCCTGATCGAAGGCCTTAGATTTCATCTTAGATACAGTAAGCTATAACATTTCAAGCAATTTCATGGATATTTGCCTGAATGAGAAGAAATACAGCATCAAATTGCTTTGCATCGAAAGTGGAATAAGCCGTGCGATTGACTCTACCCCGTTTGAAGGGGAATGAGATTTTAATCCGCCAGTGAAAAGTCTTCGGCGGTTTCACATCGCAGTCACGCGAATTTATCGAGTGAAATAGAAAATGCTCCAAGTTTTTCGTTTTTTTCGTGCATTTAGCGCTGATTTTTTAATTGTTTTATTTTGTTCGGCCGCATTCCTTCCACCCAGCCATAGCTTAAAACTTTCTCCCTTAACTCACAAACATGCCTGTTTACATTACGAATATCTCAGGTATGAACACAAGGAGAATTACACACATTAATAAGTGTCATAATTTTCTTCACTACTACCCCTCAACATTAAACAACTTATATTTCACATCTTAACATGCAGTAAGCATAACAAACACATTTATAGAATGAGGAAGTTTAATTATAATAAAATTCTAGATTTATTTGAATTGCAATTTTTAGTTCAATTGTATATTAAAGTTTACTTACGAAAAATTAAAATAATTGACATAATATATAACATAACCTATGCAGCATTTCAATCCTAAATTTGGTTTGTTGCAGCCTTCTGTGATTCTCTATTCCGTCACAATTCCGTCAATTCCTGGTTGATTCACTGTTTTACGTCCTCGTCAATTCACCCTATTTGTATCTTGCCTTTCCTCGCGGTACCTTCCACAAAATTTCCCATTCCATTATGCTCCCAGCTAATCAATTGTACAAAGTGTATCCAATTCATCTCGCTCTGCTTTGTCATAGACTTCCCCATATGCTCTTTTCATCCTCGACTCTTTTATGAACATACATTCACTTTCCTACCTCTGTCAGTTCATTTAATCTGCAGCATTCTCCCCTTCAGCACCGTGTTTCAAAGGATTCTGTTATTCGTTGGCCCACTTCTTCAATGTGTCAAGTTTTGTCGTGTGCTGATGACGGTTGATCTTCTTCTTTGCCGAGTTATACTGCCGCTCAGTGTGCATATATATAAATATATAAATATATATATATATATATATATATATATATATATTTATATATATGCATATGTACCAGCGCTCGTGTTTGTGATTGAATTTTTTGTTCCCCATATGGTGGGTTTTGTGTTCAAATGTGTGTGCGTGTGTGGGTGTATATGTATATATATATGTATACATATATGAATATATATATATATATATATATATATATATATAATGGAAGAATTTACTTACAGAAATAGGTCAAATGAAGTACAAAAAGTTAAACAAAAAATTGAGGCGGGCAACAAATAGGGCAAGGGAAGCATGGTGGAAGACACAGTGTGAGGATATGGAAAGTTTACAGAGGAAGGGTGAAATTGATGCGCTGTAGAGCAAAGTTAAATCTTTATTGGGAAGTAAGAAAGGAAGATCTATGCTAACAGTTAGAGATAAGGCGGGTAAGACAATAGTTGATACAGGAAAGAGCCAAGAGAGATGGAAGGAATATATAGAGGAACTATATAGTAAAAAACTTAGACCAACAAAGTTAGACATAGAAAGGGAACATGACGTAGAGAAAGATAGCTTAGGTCCAGGCGTACTCGACGAGGAGATAGAAAGGGCATTAAGGGAGATGAAGCTAAATAAGGCCGTAGGGGCGGATGACATTCCTGCGGAACTACTGAAATGTTTGGAAGAGAGGGGTTTGTTGGGTGAAATTCTTTGGAGGTAGGAAAGGTGGATGAGGGGGGTATTGACCGGTGGTGGGATGTTGAAGACGGTAATTGAGGGGATAATGTTAGGCAAACGAGGAAAGTGAAGGAACAGGATAGGGATGTTGGACGGGATGAAGGCAGGAAGAGATTACTCAGAGGTGAATAGGGACCAGATATATAGCAGGATTCTGGATTGCTGGATTTTGTGTTTTGTTAGGAGTCACAAAATATTCATTTAGTAGCTGTGTCCATCCCAAAACCTACCTTAACCGGTAGATTACCTAATAATAATAAAATTATATAAATATATATATATATATGTATATATATATAAATTTATATATAAATGATATATATATATAATGATATATATATATATATAATGATATATATTTACTCCTCGAATTTAACTTGTCTTCGGCTTCTCTCTGCAACACACTCTTTTTACTTGTTGGTTCTCGCATTATATTCCAGAGATACTTGGTCTATGGCATTCTGAGTTTCTGGCAGGCACTCTTACGTTTCTGCAAATACGGCAATGCTACCAGCAATGCCGATCTTAACTTTCTTGGCGATACATCTGGGCTCCATTGATGCCCAATAGTTGTGCTTCTTTTATTGTATCGTCTAGTTTTACGTTGAAATATGCTTTCAGATATTTTCTCTTTTTCTAACTTCTTTGATAATTTTAAAGCTGAAGACATTGCCCCGTTTTACATATTGTGTTTCTAAAATCGATACAAGAAGGCTCAGGGCCTCCCGACTGGAAGCTAGCCGATATAACCCCCATCTATAAAGGCGGCGATAGAGATAAACCAACCAATTACCGACCCATTTCCTTAGTATCTATCTCTTGTAAAGTATTGGAACACATTATTATAGGGGATCGAGATGGTGCGGGGGCTAACGTACTGGCTTCCCACCCTGAGGGCGCGGGTTCAAATCCCGGCGGTGTTGAATATTTTTCAGAGGTATCTCGATCCCTACTTGAGGTGCTTTGTGGAGGGCACTTTGAGTGAGTACGGCGTCCGTCGGATGGGACGTTAAGCTGCGGACCCCTTGGCGCCTTTCGTAAAGAGTAGGCTAATGCCGACGCCGGGTTTCTCTCCACCCTTCATCCTTTCCTGTCCATCCCCTATGGCGCAAATGACCTTAGCTGTCGGTCGCCTCCCCTCAAAACTACTACTACTACATTATTATAACTAACATTATGAGATTTATTGGTAGTAGGAAAATACTAATCCACAACCAGCACGGATTTAGGAAAATCAGATCTTGCGAAACACAACTTGGTCTCTTCATTCACGATATACTTAAATGGGGCGAAAACAACACACAAGTCGATGCAGTATTCCTGGATTTCAGAAAAGCCTTCGGCAAAATCCCGCACAATAAATTGTTACACAAACTTAAATACTATGGAATTAATGAGAAAATAATTAATTGGATTAGAGACTTCTTGTAAAATCGCAAACAAATAGTAGTCATAGATGGGTTGGGCTCAACGGATAGAGATGTAACTTCGGGCGTCCCCCAGGGAAGTTTAATAGGGCCTCCTCCGTTCTAAATATATATTAATGACAGAAAAATAAATACTTGGTTATTCCACATACATTTTTATTAAAACACGACCCGGGTTTCAACTTACAAAGTCATCATCAGGTGGTAAGTCGAAACCCGGGTCATGTTTTAATAAAAATTTATGTGGAATAACTAAGCATTTATTTTTCTGAAATGAATCGCTTCCACGAGGTGACACCTTAAACCATTCTGTTCATACATTAATGACTTAAGTACACACGTTGGTAGCAATCTGAGGTTATTTGCTGACGACACGGTGGTATACAGGGAAATAAGGTGCCAACTAGATCGCGAGCTACTCCCTAGAGACTTAGACAATATATACGAATAGTGCTATAAAAGGGAATTAACATTTTATATAGATAAATGCGCAGCTTTGAAATTTTGGAACAAACGAAGCGACGAACAGGATATAAACTACGAAATAGAGGGTTCAGTACTGACTACGGCCAATCAAGTTAAATATTTGGGGGTTGTTCTAACACCACGCCTTTCATGGGGAGCACATATCAGGACAATATGCGGATCAGCTTTAAGGAAACTTGGCTTCATAAAACGGGTGGTGGGGAAATGTAATATAAAAGCTAAAGAGAGGTGTTATTTTGATCTGGTTAGACCTCATTTGGAATTTGCCGCAAGTATTTGGAATTCTCGGGAGAAAATTTGGCAAAAAGAATTAGATGAAGTCCAGAGAAAATTCGCTAGATTCGTTAAAACTTGTTATAATAAGAACACAAGTGTGACAGGTCTCTTAGGGGATTTAGGCTGGGAACCACTTGAAGTGCGGAGAGAACAAGCGAGGCTTAGACTTGTAGAAATGTTCAGAACAAACGAGTTTACCTATGACACTGAAGGAATTATAATGGTCCCACACTACTTAGGTAGATCAGACCACAAAGATAAACTAAGGGAGATAGATACAAATACTCATTCTTTCCCCGAACAATCAGAAATCATAATAGTAAGAAACCGAAGTCACTTTAGAAATATTAAAAACATTCGATTTACAAGTCAGAACAAAATTGAACATTGCAATGATATAAGGTATATTTGTAGGTGCATGTGTATGTTAGTTGGTAGTTTGAGTGTTTTCCCATGTGTGGGGTGTAAGTGTTCTTGCATGAATGTATGCCATGTTTTTTTGTGGATATATGATTTTGTGGTTTTTTAATGCGGTTTTTTTTCTTTTCTAACTTACTCGTGGTGTCCTAACACCCACCGCCACACGCCCTTGCGGCGGCTTGCGGGGTATTAATTAGATGGAGATAATTTTGGCGACAATTTTCCTTCCGTTTTTCACATGAATGCTTATTACCTGATTCTTATGGTCCTTGATTATTCTTCTTTCGTTTTGGTCTATTCCTGGAGTTCCCTCTAGTATATTAAACATCTTGTCTCATTTGACATTGTCAAAGGCCATCTCCATGTCCACGAATGTTCAATGTTACGGCTTATTAATAAGCATCATTTTGCCGTATAGGACTTTAGAGCTGTGTATTGCCACTCTTACTTTTCTGTTTTCCCTGAATCCTAATTATTTTTCCTTATTTCCGTCTATGGTTCCGCTGATTATCCGGCAAAATATTTTTGATCGGTGAGGCATCAATTTTAAGGCTCAGGCCCAAGACTTGTAGGGCAACCACGAATCCACGTCTGTCGCATTCTCTTTACTGTGCATCCGCGCCCCCTGCATCTTCTTCGATCAAGAGTTTTCCTTTGATTAAATCACCTTCATGTGGTTTGAGCTTGTGCTAGACTAATTAAATGCATTTTCCCCATCCGTGTTTTCATCCACTATCACTATTTTTTTATTAAAACTCAGACATTGTGGGATTCTGTTATATTTTTTCTCCAAATCGTATCTTAACAAGTCTAGCCTATTTGCTTTCGGATGTGATATTCTTCATTTCCTTCCGTCGCCCTTTTGTGCAACTCTCATTCATTTCACCCGATTTCCTGTCGGTGAACCTTTCTCTTGCTTCTCCTTCAGTATCTTCGTGGTCCATTTGGTATTCTGTGCCGCTCTCCATCTTCTTTAATCCTAGTCGGCTCTCCATGATCACAAGCTTTTGATCGCACTTCTCGATTTTTTTCGGCTCGTCTAAATAGCTTTTCTCGCTACAGAATTCCATCCGTCTTCCTTCCGAGGAGTTTCGTTATCCCAATCCGAACCTTCTTCCCTTTTGGCCGTCTCCGATCACGGAGTTGCAGTCTCACATCATGATTAGTTTCTTCCTTCCTTGTACTAATACTAGAGCCTATTCCAGTTTTCCGTTTACTTATCCCTCTTCTGATCGAATGGAAATTAGCGTATACTTCTGCTCTGTCACTGTGTCCATTGACGCTCCCTCTCAAATTTGCCTATATTTTACTCTCATATAAAACGATATGGATTCAGAATCTGAATTTAAAACTGTCGAATTTAAGGACAATTATTTCACCTAGGGATAAATGTTTGGACTGTTTTGGTATAAATGCTGAGAAAACGTATAATTTTTCGTAAATTATAACATTAGGTTTCCATAGCTTACTAAATTTGTGTACAGCTCTTGTCTCTAGCGCAATCTCCCTTAGGGACTCATTGCATGAGTTTATTTTTAACTCTGACTCTTGATTTTATTTTTTGATTTAGATGTAATGTAGTGCTTTTTCAATTCGAGGAGATATTTGACTCGGATACAGCAATACTTCTCCAAATTGAACGTCATCTTACTGCTGCTTCCACTCTTACTCTTCTGTGACGTCTGTAATTTTCTGTTTGCCCAACTATGTTAAAATAAGTGCACTGAGGAACCTCCGACAATTTTTGCAGAGAATCGTCGCGTAGAAAAAGATTCTTTGCAGATGATTCTCATTTTATTTTTGCCGAAATGATAGCAGGAAGTCGGCGCAGTCAGAAGAAAAAGAAACAACTCATTCCCGTTGAGGAAAAAAGTTGGATGGATTTGTTTACGTTTGACCCAAGCATCGTAATTAGGAAGGGACGCCATAATCCACTTTCAGGCAAACATTTCATCTCTTTTCAGCTTCCTCCTTCGGGTTAAATGTGAGGGCCACGTTTCTGCCTATTCCCCTCCTGAATGGCATGATAACGATGCGCCCGTGGTGATCTACTATCGGATAATTCTCTAAAAACGGTCAGTTTCTTTTTGGAGTGTAGTATATTAATTTTAAAACTAAGGAAAAAACGATAAAATTGAGAATTGACTGCGAATGGATTGGGGAATTGGATTATTTTATATGAAGTATAGCATCAGATCTCGAACGGGGATAAAAAAATACACAATCCTAGCGGTTTTTATTTAAACAATGGAAATAACTGAGAGGCATTAATTAAATATAAATAAAAATGTACATTGGGCTTAGGGTCTCTATTTCTGCATATACATATACTTCGAGAGAGCTTCCGAGTTCTAATTATTTCATTCCATAATAATATGATTATAGAGAGAATATCAGGCGGACGATCTAGGGTCGAGACACTAACTAAAGAATGCGAGCATGAAGAAGATGAGGAATAAAGTCTAAGAAAATACTTCATTTACACATACAATTCCAATTAGTCTGGCATTCCGGCATTGGGGCGTGTGCCGGGGGATGTTAGGTTACCAGCCGTTGTGTTAGAGAATGATTATCAGTGTTGGTTTTATTTCATATCTGGGAAACTTAAAGAAAATAAAAAATAAAATATCGTAAGAGTATAAGAAAATGAGAGGGGAGAGAAAATTGGATAACTTGCTGAATTGGGTAAAATTCAGGATAACTTGCTGAAGGTAGTTGCTGAAGAAACATTTAAGGGGCGAAAATGTAACTGGACACCCTGGATGAGCTGTGCGAAGTATACAAGGTCCGTCCCTGGACTGAGTCGATTAAAA
This sequence comes from Hetaerina americana, assembly GCF_022747635.1. Taxonomy (NCBI): domain Eukaryota; kingdom Metazoa; phylum Arthropoda; class Insecta; order Odonata; family Calopterygidae; genus Hetaerina; species Hetaerina americana. Next base: position 9,801,812 of record NW_027286764.1, read on the forward strand.
CATAGTTATTGCCAGAATGGATACATTCACTCAAAAGTCTTCATAGTAGCACCCGTGTGCGTCCGCATAACGCTGCGAGCGGCTCTTCCATGTCTCGAGCGTCTTCTGGAAGGGGGCGGCACTCGGAATACTGCTTAGCACCCTCGTCACGGACTGTTGTAACACTTCCATCGAGTCGTGATGACGTCCTTCCTGCATGGATTTAAGACAAAAGAAGAGAAATTAGTCTTTTGGGGCATTGCCTAAAACAATTGGATCCTCAATGGCATGGTCGAGGAGCTCTTGGCAGATTCGCGTACGAGTTACATTTTGTTCATCCACGAACACTCGTGGCACCAGTTTCGCACACACCTTTCTCACGCCCGTGTATTTGGTGAAAGGACGATGCGCATCGTTTTTAGGGATACCAAGTTCATCATAAACCATTCGGATACAATCTGCGATCCCTGTCCAACAAAGCCTTCACCCTTGCAAGATTTTCTTCATTTATTGAAATTGAAGGGCTTATTGAACGTCCGGCGTCTTTAAAATCTTCCCTAGCCTCCCGAAAACTCTCCACTGTCACTCAAAAACTCCCGATCTACGCATGACGTTATCACCACAACTTGTCTTGAGCATTTCATTAGGCTCTCTCTCGGTTTTTTTCAGTTTCTCGCAAAATTTGATGGTTTAGCGCAGTTCCAATAACCGGTTCATTACGGAGCGTAACGAAGTCACAATTATTTAGGTTTAGCAATTGAATAACCCAAACCCCGCAAAGGCTGGGAGCCAACTGCCACCAGTCTCCAGTCTTTTGAGAGACTATCCTCCCTCGAACCCCGTCCGTCGGTCTATTCAGGAAAAAGTAAGTCAAACTACTTTTGGGACAGACCTTGTATTGTGGCATACGAGAAAGAAAATAAAATTGATGGTATGAAGTGAGTCCGAACTGAAGTGAAAGGGGCTGGGCCGGACCAATACCCACTTCCGATGGTGGTGTGATGTCGTAGACATCCGATTTTCAGCGGAGAAACATTGCCCGGGGGTTGGTGGATGCGGATTCCCTTGGAGGCCACCCTGAGCACGCGGCCTGACGTCGCTCTCCCCGGAAGGGACGGCGATTCGCATTCCCCGTTCCCACGCCCCTCCCCCCATCCCGACTCCGGGTCACAAGTGCTCACTCGGCTCGTCCAGATTAACATAGGGAATTCATTCTTTCACCCTGTTTGCATTTCTGTGAGAATGAGCATTTTTCTTCCTCGTGGAACACGGAAGAATAACGGGTAAGTAGCAGCAGAGTTGGTTGAGGAGGGAAATTCGTCCAATTGGGAACTAAGAAATTTCACTCTCTCCAATGGGAATTTTTTCTTCTTAGTCTCGCCGTGAGACGATTCAAACCACTGCCCTCCCACGCATTTTAAAAGCTTCACGTGGAGTTTCGAAGGAAGAAATCGTTGAGTACCTTCTAAGTGATCGTACATACATGCGTAGGAAAGGTAAATGATATAATCTATGTTTTGGAGTAACTATTAAAGTTAACACTTCCCATTTGGGCATCTTAAATACATCGAATGCTAGTCCAGGGACTGTTTTAGTAAGAAAGAAAACAGATCCTATTTACCTTTTTCTCTGTAAAAATCTCCAATTTGATGTTGCAGCACGACACGAAGCATGAAATTGGGATAACACGTCAAAATGAGAGAAGACACTCGCCTATCAAATATGTCATTTAAATAAATCTTATAGCCAAATCCTTTGTATTACTAATATGAGGGATAATCTCGATCACTTAGGCGATTTGTATTTCAATTTGTATTTCATAATTTATTGCCATTTTATTATATTTTTGTTCACTTCCTGAATATCGAAATATTTTTATGAAAATACTTATTTCCTTGACAGATTAGTCTCGCATTTTAGTGATAAAATAACAAATATTTAAATTGCTACCTAATGGCATCTTCTCTTCTTTTGTGACGGAATTTGTTATTTTAAATAATTAATATTACTCACGGTGTTACACGAGTATTTTCATGTAGAAATATTTCGAAGTTGATTTTAAAAAGTTACTGTATTTCAAATTTATTATTCAATATTATAATTTTAGTAACAATAAAATACTTTCAATAATAATCATATAAAAAATTATTACAAATATAATTTACATCGGAGTAATCTTTGGAAAATGTCACAAAAATTAAATTCTTGGAAAATAATGTTCTGACTAAAATGGGGTCTCGGGCGTTACTTGGTGAAATTCTTTCCTATTAAGGTAACCGAAGGAAGACTACCTTTGAAGATTCTAATACATATTTTAAAATTTCACGACCATGGTTATGTGGCAAGGCAAAATCATCGGCTCTGACCATCATCACCTAATGATGTGGCGACGAAAACGTGGCCGTGAAATATACAAATTCTAGTGGAATCTGCCAAGAGAAGTCTTCCTTCATTTGCACCTAGGATGTTATGATTAAGCACATGAATATGGCAGTGCCAATGGTTGGGATAATCACTTCCAGTCGTTTCCGAATTTTCCCCCTCTTCCCTGTCTGTCTTCATTTAACATCTTCTATTATCCTATGCCATGCCTTTTATGTGATTCGGTACGAAATTCGGGGTCGTAGACTTTGTCAGAATAAGCGATTTGACAGGTTGAAGCAAAATAAGACCTTGCGTGCTAGGACGCCAAATAGGAAATCAACTCCGCTTTTCAATACGCAGTGCCCGATTAGATGGGAACGACTCTGTGGCAGGCGGGGTCAATCAATCAATATACCATAGCCATGACGAGGAATAAGTTTGTCAATGGGAATAATTTTGGCATGCCATTGTTTCTGCCCTCCTTGTGCCTGAACATAGGGATGAACACCTTGAACCTCCCTCTACAGAGTTGTTTACTTTTTTCACACTATCCTTATGTTGGGTTGGCTTATTTCTTCAATGTCGAAAGTGAAATGGGGATGGACATTTTTGTAATGAGCCTCGTGCAACGTTGAGCCCTCGGTTCCCAACTCTCTCCCATCGCCCACTCGGCAGTAATTGTGTGAAGATCCGTTTTCTCCCATCTTACAACTAGGAGCTGTGAGAAAAGTCACCAAGGATTTGAAACCGGGGATAATCCGGTCAGTTCCCATGCACACTCTACCCAATGGATTAACAAACTAAAGGTATTTCATGTTATTTAACGATGTAACAAGAAATGGAAATAAATTACTGTGACAGATATGGAACGAGTGAATTTTCGAGTGGAAACCACAAAAACTGGAAGGAACATTGGTAGACGTCGCATTTAAAAAATATTTTCTGGTTATAAACAGAACTTTTTTATAAAATCTAAGAGAGCTAAATACTAAATAAAAATTCGTTGGAACTATCAAAGATAAAATACAACGTTTTTCATAAATTGTATCGAGAAAATTTTCGAAAAAATAGATTTATTTCATATAATGCTACAATGCCTTAAAATTATTCAAATTGGATTCCTTGAGGGTTGACACACTTTTGCCCTCACGGCTTTTCCACGACTCGAAGGCTCCCTAGTAGGCGGATTCCGGAAGGACCTGAAGGGTTCGCGTGCAAGCTTCTTTGATGGCACATAGGGTTCCAAAGTGGTGCCCTTTGAGGGAGGACTTCACTCTTGGGAATAGGAAAAAGTGGTGTGCACTGCCATCTTTTCAATGCCAATACAATCTGCGATCAAGCGCACACTTAACAACCGACTGTCGGAATTATTCACTTCACGCACACTTCAGGAAAACATTGTTACTGATACTTCGAATGGAGACCTTGCATAAATAAATACCTAAAATGTTCTAGGAGATAAAAAACTCCCAACATATCATTCCTGCAGATAAACAGAAATGTATCAAACTAGGCAGCGAGAACCTCTTTACTAGAATACACAGTCAACTATCACATGGGGATTGGGTGGCTTACCACACCGAGTGTCCGGGTTCGAATCCCGTTGTTGACCACTATATTCAGTGGTTTCCCGATCCCTAATTGAGGTATTTCGTGGAGGGCACTTTAAGTGAATACGCTGTCCGTCGTATGGGACGTTGAACTGCACAAAGCCTTTGCCGCCTTTCGTTAAGAGCAGGCTAATGCCGACTCAGGGTTTCTCTACACCCTTAATCCATTTCCTAAATATCCTAACCCTACCAGATTACCCACTCTGGTACAAATAACCTCCCCAGATAACAAATACAACTATATTCTGATTTTAGATCGGCAATACTACACCATGAATCCCCGAGTTGCAGTTGTCATTACCGTTTTTCTTCAACATAGAATGTGTCATATGCTGTCTTTTCCATTTCTATACCACATTGTCTGTGATGTGGAATGAGTAGGGCATATAATCTGCAAAAATATGCTCTATCGGCTAATCACTAGTACATAACTGTGAAAAGATCTCATACTTTGCGTAAGGATTGCTGTTTTGTACCGTTTTGAATACTATTCATGAAAGGCCAACTTCATTGAATTGCCATTCGGTGCGCCAATCAATCTCCCGTCACAAGCTCAACGGTTGAAAGAGTTCGATAACGAACGGAGAAACACCTGAGGGCCGTACATTCTTCTCAAACGTGGCATGAATGTGAATGTCTTTTTTTCAAGCCAAGAGATTTTTACAATGCCATTCTGTTCAATTCAATCAGAATAATGGCTTATTTTTTTTCTTATTTCGTTTCATGTGTATCCCGGCATTCCCGCCACCACTGACGGATAAGACTCGCGAAAACGTTGCAAATATTTCATTGCGACAGCTATTCTCAGCATTCCACGAAACTCAGTGAAAGTTTGTTGGTGCACGTCGGAATAAAAATGCGATGATTACCACGTATTATTAAGATTCTTACGGGTTCATTTTTTTTCGCATTGGCCTTATTCCGTCTGAAGATTAATGAGAGCAGTTGCATTAGTCGTGTAACTCGAAGATGGTTGGCGGAATCTTGCCCAGGGCACTCTCGTCGCAATGGCCGTCCGTTTCTTTCTTCGATGATGGGTTTTTTTCCTGTGCCAAGCGGCATCAACCGTCAGGGCTTCGCACACCAGTTTCTCGCGTCGACCCGAGAGGGCGTGCGCTGAATCCGTAATGCTCTGCGTCCTCGAACAAAGAGATCGTGGACGTCGAATGAAGAAGCAATGCGCGATTCCAAACGCGGCGGAAAAAAGAGCCGAGAAGCACACACGGTGCCATCAGAAGCATTCCAGCGCTGCTTTCCTAAAACATTTTAATGGAGAGATATGATAATTGTCAGACATCTGGCTTGCCTAAGTAAGAAAGTGTACATTTGTAATCAGGTTCCCATAAGACTTAGTCCACGAGTATTTACTGACGATGCGAAGATATATAGGGAAATATCGTCATGAATTCTATATTAACATCAGAAGTTTTAGCAATGGATTTAAATGTTGCAAGAATATGAATATTGATATGATGGCTTGATAACTTTTAAACAAGCTGCGTGCAAAGGGTTGTAATAGTTGGAGTATCATTAGACAGGGTAACGATCGTATCGGGTGTACCACAAGGAAGTGTTACCGGTCCGCCATTGTTCCTTTTATACATACATGACATTGGATCTCAGGCTTCCAGTAAACGTGTATTTACTGACGATGATGCATAGGGAAATATCCAATCATAAAGAAAAAGTACCATTAGTTAATAACCTAAATACATTCCAAAAGTAGGACGAGATATGCGAGTTAGAATTAAATTTGAATACATTTATTTCGATAAAATTTTAGAGGAAGGGTATTTCATCCGATAATACATATATACAGGAAACCAATGTAATGTGTAGCGTAGAAAGGGGGAATGATAACCAAGGTAAAATGTCCAGGGTAAAATACATTCGTGAAATATCTGCAATAGCAAATAATAAGTTAGGATTCGTAAAAATTATACTTGGGAATCGTAATGAGAGGATCCAGGAACTTTGTTATTTCACGTTAGTTAGGCCTCATCTTGAGTATGCCACAATTGAATGAGATTTTCACGAAGTAGGTTTTAATTTTGGAACTACATCGAGTGCAACGTAGAGCAGCTAGGTTTGTAAAAAGTTGTCATGAACAAGGCAGCAGTGTCACGACACTATTGGAAGAATTAGGATGGGAGCCACTTGTTGACCGTAGGCTTAAATACAAGTTACATTTACTGCGGGTAAATTGGGGTAGGTTACTTATCTGAGGATATTAAAGACATATTACAGGTTCCGACTTACTTCGGCGGATCAGATCACGTACGTAAAATTAGGGAGAAAGATAGTGAAACGGATAGATTTAAAATGTCGATTGTTCCTCGAACCATTAAAGATCATAATAGATATGATATCAATCTCAAAGGAGATAATTAGATTTGGCAGTTTATCTATTTTGTCCATACCCTGCATTTAATTTTTTTCATTTAATAGACCCACCTTTTTAGCAGTTCTACAGCATAAATTGAATATACGTATTCTGCTATTGAATATTCTTGCGTGTAAGTACTTTCTTTCGGGTGATTAACATTACTCGAGCGTATGATTTAACTTCTATTTGTGTAGAGATGACATGATTGGGATTGTGCACGCATGCATTCGTGACCTAACACCCCCTTCCATACGCCCAAGCGAAACTTGAACGTATTATGTGTTTGTAGATAGATATACAGGGTTCGTCCGGAAAATAAGTGTACTGACTCCTGGGCTGGGCGCGCCGCTCCACGCGCGCCCAGCACCGCTCTGACGGGCTGCGATTGGAGGGGGGTATGTTGGCAAGCGACGCTGAAAAAGGCAGTCGGCTCTGGGCTGTGGTGTAGTGAGGAGCTCTGTTAACGCGAACCTCCACGCTCGACCCACGTCACGGAACGCGATGCCGAAGTTTTTGGAGGAGCGTTATTCCATCAAATTTGCGGTAAAGCTTGGGAAATCGTCTACCGAAACTGTCGGTATGATTAACCAGGCTTACGGGGAGTCAGCCATGTCCAGAAACATGATCTTTCGGTGGCACAAGATGTTCGTGGAGAGCAGAGAAGAGGTCGACGACGAGTCTTCGAGAGGTTCCCGATGATGCCTTCGCGGGAGCGTTCCAGGAATGGGAACGCCGCTGGAACAAGTGTATCGACTCACAAGGGTCCTATTTTGAGGAATATTAGCTTAAGATATGTAAAAGTGTAATAATTTTTTTTTCCTGAGCTCAGTACACTTATTTTCCGGACGAACCCTGTACATGTTATTGCCTAGGGATTCCTGATTTCACTATATTTAGTGATCGCGGAAAGGGTTGTCCGTTATTCCTAAACAATTACATGTTTTTTAATTATACCATATCACTTCAGTGTCATACAAAGCACGGTTTCCATTGTAAATATTTTCTTCCAAATGCTAAAATCAAAATTAAGAAACCATTATTCGGTTTAATCACGCCTCGAGATCATTCATGCATTATTATTTTAGAGGAATCCATATTTGAAAGGCGTTTAACCGAGAATGAGGAGGATTCAATGCTGTGAATACTGGTTCTTGTTTTCGTAGTAATTAGCTCAAATCCCAAATTAATATTTGAGCAAAGTTTTTGTCGGTGGATACGCAAAAAAACTTTAACCGCCGACATTTACGCTTCTCCGGTTTCTTTTTTTCTTTATGGTGCTCATATCCACAAAATTAATGAGTGAGTCTACGTCTGACCTCATTTGTATTATCGTTAGCGTTTAAGAGTTTAAGGTCGTCAGTCCAAATTCGTCAGCCAAAATGAATGAAAAGTGTTTGGGGGAGATAAGATTTTAGATACTGGAAGGAAAGGCGATAAGTCTGCTGTTACTTAAATGCACCATCATCCTGACCTTGTCCCAGTGGATCCATTTTTTTAATTGTATTCATAGCAACGGAGATTAAATTTAAAATGCCCTTCTCATTGAACCTAAGTAAAAAATGAAAGCAGAATGCCTACAATTGAGTAACACTTAATATAATAAATAACTACATAAGAATATACTAACTACGAATTACCAAAAATTAAAACTCCGATAGTTATGTTGGAACTTCTATGTTGATATTTTTTTTGCTATGAGTTGGATATTTACCTAAATTTTCTTTTCATAACCTGCTTCCTCCTGGAAATTGAAATTGAGGCCGACCACTGTGGGTGCAATGTTGATGGTCACCCGTAGTCAGCAAAATCACGAAATTTACTATTCAATTGTATTATGAAAGGCAAACATTTTTCAAAAGTGTTAAATAATAAATGCTAGTTCATTTGAAAATAAGACGTAATTTTCATTTATTATCCTGATAAGGGCAGAAAAAACCCTGAGGAAATGAGGTGTTAGGGGGTTATATTAGAAATATGTTTTGCGCACACATGTAATAGAATGTCGAAATATTCAAACAGAGAAATTCAATTAGCAAATAGCTTCTATGAACTCGAGAAAAAATGACAATATTTAATGTTTGTAAATGCTGTGGTATAAAAAGTTCAAAAACTGTACTTCATTATAGTAATTTGAATAAATAATTTTGCAGTTTACTCTCGAAATACTGTAAACCATCACGAATGTGGACATTTCCCTAGAAGTAAATGATTCAATTTGCGACAGCAGACTAGTCGGCAATACAGTTATAAGTGGTCGGAAGGAGATGCTCAAACAGTTAGCCAAGGAGGTTGATGACCATTGGTCTGGTCGGATTTGATTGACTAAAAATGTTTTCGTCTCTTAGCTTTTTATTACGGGACAAAAAATATTTGCAGACTATTTTTCCTGGTTTTGATTTCCAGCCCAAAACGTTTTTTTTTAATGTTGACATGGTCTCATTTCGCCAGGGACTGGCATTGAACCGTTTACATAAATGTTTTAGCCGCAGCTGTTTTTCAGTCGGTTTAGTGATGCTATTCTCCAGTAACCACATACATTTAATCGGAATGAGATAAAACTTAATTTCGGGACTAACAGTTTCCTGGAATACGCTGATAAAGTTCTTTTTGAGTTTTCAGATCGTTTGAATGATTTCTCATTGATTCTCTCGGGAAGTCCGTGTCAGTAGTCGGGCCTTGTTTTGATTTCATTCACTTCTTTCTCAATATCCAAACGGAATTGGAATTGGAAATGCCATAGATATAAAATTGAATTCTAGATGCATGAGGTAAAAATATTTTATCCATTTTTCACATTTATAGCAAGGAATAACTTATTTTCCCAATGTTTTGAATTAAAATGGTTTGCCTCGCCATATTGGAAATTATAAAGGCATAGCGTCCGATGCAGTATCATTAAATCTACCTCATTGGTATCCTGTGAGGCCGGAGAAACAAAACATGTTTCTTCATGTTTTTTTGCTCTTTGGGTAATCATAGTTATTACGGTATTAAGAAACTGAAACATTCACTAATTTTCATTTGCGTCATTGGAAATGAATAGGTATTTTCGTTGGTGCAGGATGTTTAATGGATAGAGGAAGGCTGGAATGAAACCCGGCGTCGGAATCAGCCTATGTGAACAAAGGACGCCGGGAGTTCACAACTCAACCTTCCATTCAATGGACAGCGTAGTTCTCTAGTTGAAATCCTCTCATTACATAGCACTCCAACTGTGGATTCCGGATACCACTACAACCAACCCGACCAACCCGAGGACAGGGAATCCCTGTCCTCGGGTTGGAAAGCTGGTATATTAGGCTCCGCACCACCCCAATCCCTGGAATGCGATAAACTTTCCAAAAAATACAAGATTATAAACCCTTTATGGCCCTCCCCGGACTACAACCTTGACGTGGCGGAAGGGCTTGTGCGTTCCGATGACCCCTAGAGCTGTGCTGCCGGGAGTAATAATAATAGCTCCTGGTAGGGTCATCCATGCCAGATAGGTTGAAGGTTAGGAGCCAGACGAAAGGTATTCCACGAAGCGTCTGTTCCTCAGTGAGGCGGTTGCAATGGCGTCTGACCCCAGTGGGGCGGCCAGTAAGTGATGGGGTCACGTTAAAAACACTTTTGACGAAAGCAACAGGAAACCACCTCAATTATCATTCCAAAGATAAATATGATGGTCACTACAGAGATTTTGAGTCCTGGTACTACGGGCTCGGCCCAATCGGCCGTGTGTCGTGCCCGGCAATGGCGGAAGCAAGGCTTCTGCGGTCGTCATCCCACGAAACCCTTGCAAGGGAAAACCAGCAGCAGCAGGACAGAAGACGCAGGAGAAGAAGACCAAATTAGTTAGAATAGGAAGGTGGAATATTAGGACTATGATGAGGACAGGGAAATTGGAGAATGTTAAGCGAGAGATGGAAAGGGGAAAAATAGATATTTTAGGTCTATTCGAGGTGGGATGGAAGGATTGCGGGGATTACTGGAGAGATCGGTTAAAAAAAATATACATCGGCGGGGACGAGATCCAACGAGAGGTTGCCATAGTATTAAATGAAGAGGTAGGAAGAAGCGTAGTCAACATAGAGCAGGTAACGGATAGAATACTACTAGTTGAGATAAAAGCAGAACCGACGAACTTAATTATTATTCAGGTATACATGCCACCGAACAACCATAAGGAAGACGAGGTCGACAGGATACACGATCAGTTGGAGTACATAATCGCGTGTGTTCCCGCAAGGAAACATTTGATAGTGATTGGGGATCGGAATGCGACGGTAGGCGAAGGAAGAGATGGGGATGAGGTGGGGGACTCGGTTTAGGCACGAGGAATGACCGCGGAGAGAAAGCAGTTCAGTTCTGCAGGAGACAGGGGTTAGTTATCACCAACACTTGGTTTAGACACCACGAAAGACGCAGGTCTACATGGAAAATGCCAGGTGACTCAGAAAGGTATCAGACAGATTATATCCTGGTTAGACACAGATTTAGGAACAGTGTGATAAATTCGCACAGCTTCCCGGGAGCTGATATGAACTCTGACCACAATTTAGTTGTTATGAAATATAGCGTCCGTTTCAAAAAGATAAGGCAGGGGCGGCGGGTTAGAAAATGAAATGTAGAAGCATTAAATGATTTGAAAAGGAAGGAGTTCAAACATGCGTTAGAGGAAATCATGGAAGATGGGAAATAGCTAAGTACTATCGAAGAAAAATGGGAAACTATCAAGAAAGGGTTGTCCAAAGCTGCAAAAGACACTATTGGAACCGTTAATGCGAAAAGGACTAGGAAACCATGGATCACGGCTGACATGTTTACAAATATAGATGAGCGCAGAAGATGGAAGAATGTAAATATAAGTTAGGCAAAATGAAGTACAAAGAATTAAACAATAAATTGAGGCGGGCAACAAATAAAACAAAAGAAGCATGGTGGAAGACGCAGTGTGAGGATATGGAAAGTTTGCAGAGGAAGGGTGAAATTGGTGCGCTGTAGAGTAAAGTTAAATGTTTATCGAGAAGTAAGAAAGGGAGATCTATGCTGACAGCTAGAGATTAGCCGGGTTAGATAATAATTGACACAGGAAAGATCCAAGAGAGATGGCAGGAATAAATAGAAGAACTTTATAGTAAAGAACTTTGACCAAAAAAGTTAGTCATAGAAAAGGAACATGACGTAGAGAAAGATAGCTTGGGTCCAGGAATACTCGACGATGAGATAGAAAGGGCATTAAGGGAGATGATATTAAATAAGGCCTTGGGGGTGGATAACATTCCCGCGGAACTATTGAAATGCTTAGGAAAATGTGGGAGGAAGAGGCTATATGGGCTGATTGGGATCAAAAACAAAAGGATAGAGAGTAGGGCAAATGATTATTTAGGGGATGATCAGTTTGAGTTTAGGAAGTGGAGAGGTACGCGTGATGCCATTGCAGTAATGAGATTATTAATCGAGAGGAATATAGAACACAACCAGGAGGTATTTGCCTGTTTCGTAGATTTCGAAAAAGCGTTTGACAGAGTGAATTGGGAAAAACGAATGACTATATTGCAGAAAATAAGAATAGATTGGAGGGAAGGGAGGCTAATCCGCAACCTGTACATGTCTCAGACTGCACAGGTGCGAGTGGGGAACGGGGAGTCCAGATGGGCAGTGTTAGGAAGAGGTGTAAGGCAGGGTTGCCCATTAACACCGTTGCTGTTCAACCTGTATGCAGAGGAAATGATTAAGGAGGCATGGGAAGAGCTGGAGGTAGGAATGAAAGTGGGCGGGGAATTCGTAAAATCAGTTATGTTTCCTGATGACCCAGCTTTAGTTTGTCAATCAGCCAAGGGGTTGCAAGCATTGCTGAGTGATTTGGAATTTTAGTGCGACAGGTTTAGGATGAGTATCAATATTAATAAAACTAATATAATCTGATTTTCTAGAAATAAGGAAGGCAAAAACTACTGCAGTTAAAACAGTTGACGTATCTCGGAAGTGTTTTGGACCAAAACGGTCAAAGTAGTAGGGACGTAAGGAGTAGAATTGCGCTAGGCAAAGAGGCTTTCACAAGGAGGAAGGAGTTAATGACGGGGACGTTGAGTAAGGATGTTAAGAAAATACTCGTAAAAACTTTGGTATGGAGCGTAGCTATGTACGTCGCGGAAACGTGGTCATTGAAGCAGGAGGATAAATGTAGACTGGAGGCTTTTGAAGAGTGGGTGTGGAGAAAAATGGAAAAGGTGAAATGGACAGAGACGAGAACAAATGAGGAAGTACTTGGTATGGTTGGCGCAGAGAGGGGTGTGTTGGGGGGCAATCTTATGGATGCAGGAAAATATAATGAAGGGGGTATTGACCGGCAGCGGGATGTTGAAGACTCTAATTGAGGGGAGAATGTTTGGCTAACGAGGGAAAGGAAGGAATAGGATAGGGATGTTGGACGGGATGATGGGAGGAAGGAAGTATCTGACTGGATTTTGTATTTTGTTAGGAATCACAAAATATTTATTTAGTAGCTGTGTCCATCCAAAACCTACCTTAACCGGTAGATTACCTAATAAATAATAATAATCATAAACCCTTTATGGGAGCCAATATAACTACCCCAATGTATGTACAGTAGACTACTTACAATTATAACACTTAAATTCCTTAATTTTTTGGTAGTTGTGGAAATGGCATTAGGGAGGGAATATTGGGAACATAACAGTCAACCATTGATCGTGATACATGAACAATTAGATCAAATTCCAACCACATTTGTGTTTACATGGTAATGCTAAATATCTTACGGTTACATCCGAAGCTTTGCGAATACCATGGATTCTAGACTTCAATTGTTCAGAATCTAAGCTAAGAGAATACTTTTTTCTTTGACTTAAATATCTTTATCAAATTGAAATCAAAGATAGACTTATTCAAACAATATCTAATAAATCACAGAAATATTCCAATCAAATTAGGTTATAGGGGTGCACATGCCATTATTAAAGAGCTAATGCAAAACATTAGGGTCGTCCCAAAATGACGAGTTTTCCCAAGGGCATGGGGATGAACCCCTTACTTTTTTGGTACGCTCGCAGCTGCTTCGGGGTGCGTTATTTGCTCTTTGCATTGGTATCCAACTTACAATACTCTATTTTATAATTTATAACAGACATTGTTGATACGCTTCCATCTTTTGAATTCGAGGCATTTCAAGGAAAAAAATAAATCATCTCGTTATTCGCAAAACCCAATTACACTCGCGTTTTAGTCAAACGATTTCTCGTGGCTAAAATCAAAAACTGGAATTTGTGTCAAAGTTTAGCATGCGGAGCATGCATTATTCGTTCTATTTGGGAAGCATTGACGACTGTTTCGCCGTAGTGACTTCACCGATAAAAAGAATTCACGCAGCGCTATCCCTACGAGCTCAATACGTTGCACTTATCTCCGCCTCAACCCACCCGCCCTGGCTTACGTGCGAGTTCCCCTACACCCCTCCCCCATGCTCCATTCGCCCATTGCCTACCGTTAAATCCTCCCGCATTATTACCGTCCACCTCTCCCTATCCCCGCCTTCCCTCCCCCCGTCCCCCCAGGGGGAGAAGATCGACGCAGTCACGGCTCAGCAACCCCACGGAGGCATGGATACACTAATCTCGCCCCTTTTTGCTGACTGTGCGTTCGCCTTTAGCCGGGGGACAGACAAGTCCCCCTCACCCAGCACCACCGAACTCCCGTTTCCTCGGTAACAATCGCCTCCAACATTCCCCCCGAACGCTAACGATTCCAATCCATCCTTGTTATTTTCGCATTAAGCACCATTTCATTTTATCCTTTCGTATCCTCTCAACTTAATCAGCAAGGAGGAGATATAATAAAGTTTCTGTATTTATGTTGATTTCTGTGTTCATTCTCTTCGTTTTCCTTGCGTCCAAACGAATAGAATAATGCACCGCGAAGTGATGCCTCTTTGGTGATCATTATTCTGTACCTTTTGATGGAATTTTTAACGATATACAAGGTTTTCTATAAAAAATATCGGCAACGATTTTTTCCTGACCTGTGCGGGAAGTGCTTAATTCAGACCGTTCATTAAATGTGCGCATGGTTGCAGATCGTATTGGTATTGATAAGATGACAACATTATCACTGAAAATTGGGCGATGCGAAAGATTTGCGCTAAACTCGTCTCGCAGTTCTTGATGGACGACTGAGAATAAAGTCGACTGTGTGCTTGCAAAGACCTTCTACAACGGCATTGCGACAATTCCCCAACCCCCTTACAGTCCCAACTTGGCGCCAATAGACTAGTTGCTATTCCCAAAAGTGAATTCCTCTCTCAAAGAACACCACTATGGGACCTTAAGTGCCGCCAAAGAAGCTTCCACACGTACCCCTTAAGGGTCTTCCGCGGCTGCGCCTACCAGAAAGTCGTTGAAAAGCCTCCGGCAAAAGTTTTTTGATGCTCAAGGAATGTACTTTGAAGAATTTAGCCCATTGTAGCAATATCTGATGAGCAACTCTATTTTCCCGATGCTTTTTTTACGTACCATTTACGCATTGTTTCTCCCAAACCCGATGCCTTAGAGTGATATAAGCATATTCCAAATACTGCCTCATGGTCAGTGCATGAATGTATACCATCTTTTGTTTGTGGACTGTATACATTTGTGGCTTTTGCATACGGTTTTCTTTCTTTTCTTTATTACGGGTGGTGTCCTAACACCCCCCACCACACACCCTTGCGGCGGCTTGTGGGGTATTAATTAAATGTAGATGAAGATATCCTCCAAATAAAAACCGCATTCACTCCTTAGGATTCCCTGAAGTAAGATTGAGATGTGCTCCACCACAAGTGAGAACAACTGCCAGCCTTAAGATGTCATATTCCGTGGATCGTGATTTTCTTTTCTCCTGAAGATGACTGTGAGTCGAAACGCGGGTCGTGCCATAGAAAAAAAGAAAGATTAGGCACTTTTCCACAAAAAGTGGAAAAGTGCTACATCCTTATTTGATTATTTCGTATGGGTGCATTCTTAACAGGTGACATACAAGGAGGTCCTAATGCAATTTGATTTGCAAAATGATCAGCCTGAATTTTAATTCAAGTTTCATGGAATCATGAAAATTCCTCGAGATAGTTCTTCCGGTTCCTCCCACGTATGCACACCTGTCCACATTCACAGGGTATTGGTAGCAACCCAGGGTGGCGAGGCCGCAGGGGTCTTTGGCCTTAACCACTCGGTCTTTCATTTTACGGCTGGGCATGAAAAAAAGGTTCCGATGCCCTGCTTCTTGAGGATTCTGGAGATTTTTCCGGAAATGGTAGAGATGTAGGGTAGTCCAGTTCTCGCTACGGGTTCAGGCTGCTTCTCTTAACTGACCCGGTGGAAGACCCGAGTAACCTTTTCCACAGCAATCCTTCGGGAAAGCACATGATTATACTTACCTATATATTACTGCTACTACTAAGCTGCTATATGAGCATTAATTTGCTATTGCATTTTATACATTTAAAAATAAATATATTTTACTGAAAGTGTACGCAAATATTTATTCCGTTCTGAAAGAGTTATGAAGAGTATGTGCAATGGCAAATTTCAAGGAAATAACATGACCCTAAAGAGTGACAATTCGCTATTGGTAATGACAGAAAAGCGCTGGAAGGCGTGTGAAGCTAGTATCGGATCGCACCCTTTTCAAACGATAGGCGATTAATTTAGCCACACCACAGTGAAAATTTTGTCGAAAGGTTACCTTGTTTGCCGTAGTACAACACTTAGTAGCCAGCGCTCAAATCATATTCATTTTGACGCAGAAATGTAAATACTTTGCATCTCGATATGAAGCAAGGACAAATATGAGGAGGAAAACTTTGATTTACAATTATTTAAATATATTTAATTTACTTCATTACAAATATTTCATTTACTTATTTGATGTTGAATGGGATGCATTATTCGCTACTTGTTAAATAGATGATTCTCAATAATAAAATTAAGAATACAAAGTATCTTTCCACTGTCCGTTATTTGAGTACAACCGGTTTACCTGATGATGACGCTTGAGCGTTGAAACCGGTTGTACGCAAATAAAGGACAGTGGAAAGATACTTTGTATTCTTAATTTTATTAAAATGAATTTCCACAAGGTTGAGCCAGGAACAATTGAATATGATTCTCAATATTGAATCGTGTCTGAGGAAAGAGAAGGATACTCTTTTGGCGAAACTATTCCGATGCCATGCTTCAGATTTCTCTATTGATTGACCTTCAAGTTTACTGAGGCCAGTATAATCTCCTACCAACCCTTAAGAGTCTCTTAGTAGTCTCCTGCGTAAAATTTTATGAGGATAATTAGGTTCCATGAGTGGCTGAGTGTTATTTTTTTAAATCTAGGTACATATTTTTAGTTTTAGGCGGTTATAAAAATTAAATCAGGTAGAGGGATCGAGATGGTCCGGGGGCTAACGTACTGGCTTCCCACCCAGAGGGCCAGTGTTCAAATCCCGGCTCTGTTGAATATTTTTCAGTGGTATCTCGATCCCTACTTGAGGTGCTTTGTGGAGGGCACTTTGAGTGAGTACGCCGTCCGTCGGATGGGACGTTAAGCTGCGGACCCCTTGGCGCCTTTCGTAAAGAGTAGGCTAATGCCGACGCCGGGTTTCTCTCCACGCTTCATCCTTTCCTGTCCATCCCCTATGGCGCAAATGACCTCAGCTTTCGGTCGCCTCCCCTCCCCTACTACCCAATCAGGTAGGTGATGTCCCCCATTGTCCATAAACTGAATAAGCCGATTTCTGGCGTTTGCCATGACCCTTACCAGCATAGCTGAAGGCATGTTGGCAATTGTGCCCGGATGTTGCCCTTCAGGTCTTGTTGGGTCCTTTGACGGTCGACATAAGCGCCGGGACAGGGCCCAACGGGTCCACATTGCAGCGAATTCGGAAGGCCCGCTGGGTTGCAATCCCAGAACGTCCGCTCAAAAAGTACGCGTCGACGGCAAACGCACGCTCCCTGCTGTTCCAACGTGTGATGGAAGCAGTCCGGGGGGGGGGAGACTTTAGAACCGCGGCCGTTGAATGAGAGCACTCTTACCTAGCTACAGCCTCTACAGTTTGATTGGCGTGCATTTCAAAAGAAAAAGTTATGCTACCACACCCTGTATTATCACAATACTCTGACCAACATGTAGCCGTTCTATTTTAAATTTAGAGGTTCAAAATGTGGCAGTCTTTTGATTATCCACGGTAAGGCGTACCAAGGTCACCTCCTAGAGTCGAAAATCTTACGTAAGGAAGTTACTTAGGGAGATGAGGCACAGAATGTCAATTTGAGATAAAAAGGCTTTCATTCCATAATCATTGAAATTCAACACAGATATACAGGGTCACACCCAAAAGTGGTGGGACAGATATTTTTTACAAGAATTTTATTGACGATATACTTACATCGACTTAATAATCTTCAAAGTATGCTCCTTGAGCTGCTACAAACTTAGCATAACGTTGCTCCCATTCCCCGTACGCCCGCTGGAAATTTTCTTTGGGGATGCCGTTGATGACCCTCGTCGAAGCCCCTTGAACGGCCTTTATCGAGTCAAAACGTCGTCCCTTGAGCTGTCTTTTCATCAGGGGGAAGAAGAAGTCCGGAGGTGCCAGATCGGGAGAATAGGGCGGGTGCGGAAACGTGGCAACGCCGTATTTGTCCAGGAGCTGTCTGACGACGAGCGCGCCATGGCTCCCATTTTCGGCATCATCTTGGCGCACACCTTGCGCATGGCCACATCCTGTGAAATAATGCGTTGGACGTTGGATGCAGACAGACCCAACTGGTCTGCAATTTCTTCACTGGTTAAGCGTCGGTCTGTGTTCAGCAGTGCCCTCACTCTGTCCACATTCGCGTCGGTTCTTGCCCTCGACGGCCGTCCGGAGCGATGGTCGTCTTCAACGAGCTCCCTACCCTCTTTAAACAACTTGTGCCACTCAAATACTGTGGAACGGCTTAAGGCAGTGTCCCCATAAGCCTGCTTGATCATATCGAGGGTCTCAGTTGCCGTCTTCCCGAGTTTCGCACAAAACTTCACGGAATAACATTGTTCTAAATTCAGATTCATTTTGTTTTTCGACGCGGACAAGAAACTTGCTTCACTAAAACCGGTGTCCTCACTTAACGACAGCCCGCAGGCGACTGAGGTTGGTGTCGGTCTGTTGCTAAGAGCCCCCCCCACCTTACCCTGCCAGGCAGATCCCCTCCACCGCTCCGTTCGCGCCAGAGAAAATCAGTCCTACCACTTTTGGGTGCAATCCTGTATTCATGCATATCGAAAATTTAGATATTTTTGATGTTGGATAATTTTTCCCTAAGTTAGGGAATTAGCTGATTATCACGTGAGTGTAGGAATTAATGAGATTGAGACAATGTGGCTCAAAACTTTCCTCGCAGAAGATATGAATTCTGATCAAGTTGATGCGATGTTTCTGTTTTCGAACGACATGTACTCAATGTAATATACCTAATACTCAATATAATTTAAAAGGACTTGCATGATGGCGCACACGCGTTGGCGGCAAACCCAGCTTCAAAGAACTGTGCATATTTGACTGACAGGAGAGGTTTTCAAGTATATTAAATAGGAGGGAATGAAAATGAGCAACCATTTGGACGCCAGACCTCCACCATACCAAGACAGGTCATGTAGAAATTGCATCAATCCATGGACATGCAATTGATGCCCCCACCCACCCTGCGCCTCGGGCAGAAAATACGACCTCGCGCTGTTGGCAGCGGGATACATGAGGCATCACCTCTACGGAGAGGGACCGAGGGATCTACATCTCATCTGCATAATGCCCCGCAAGCCGCCGCAAGGACGCGTGGCAGGGGGTGATAGGTCACCAGCCATTCTACATTTTTCCCTCTACTTCCTCATACACTTGGCACACCGCGATCCACCAAAAACTGCATGGGAAGGGGTCGACTGAACACCATACATGCAACATGCCTACATATATTACGAGCATTACATGTTTAGCAGCTATTTATGCGCCTACGCAAAGAGGACAAGAAAAACTCATGCAAAGAAGGCAGGCTCACATGCAATTCAGACACTTATTACCGGTTGGTATGCCACACATTCCGGATGAAAAATTCACAAATATTATAACAGACTTTATCGACATTCACCTGCACCTCACCTGGCACAAGGGCACACGGTGGGGGGCGTTGGGACGCCACACTTGGACAGTGTTTTGAGGGAATTTAATCTTTTATATCCCTATTTTTATCAGCGCATACCTATTATTTTCTTAAGATGTTACCCCTTTTATTGTTGTCGCGAATAGTGCGCGGGAAATAGAACTTGAATCTATCAGTTTGACAGCCTAACTCTCTAATTTTGCGAAAATTGTTGGCCCACTTGTGTGAAACCACACGCTTGATATATTTGTAATAACTTTAATCTAGCCCTAAGCCTCCGTATATCTAAAGGATTCCACCCCTGATTCTGAATTAAATGTGTGACGCTTTGTGTACTTTGGTACGAGTTTTTCACGCGGCCTTTGACTGCTCCCTATTCAATTCTGTAATTAGTGTTTTTTTAAATTGACCCCGAACACTCGCCGCATACTCAATGTGAGGCCTTAAATAAATAAAAATAGCACGTTGGGGATGGAAGGGGGAGTTTCAAAATATGGCGAACAACGGTTTCAGACTGTTCTAACATTACCTACGTTAGATGCATTTCATTCCTATTTGGACTTTCCAGTAAAGAATCCGAGGTCAGTGTAGAATGCAAGCGAAATATTTAAACCAGGACTGAAATTAACGCACAGGCTTGTATGCATCCCCTAGACGCTGCAGTTGGTGAGTGACATTCATGGTGGCCATCACACTGAAATAACTATTTCGTATTGCCCGTGGGAAGAAAATGTCCTTCAGTCTGTTTTGGCTGCATGAAATACAGCCAAAGTTCACCAAGGGTGTGCACCACCCTTCCATCGACACGGTTTCCAGCGCACGCCTATCCCCGGGGGTATGATGAGTAGGAGGGGTCACCCAGAGGGCACGCGTGAGCGCGCTCCATGATTCTCGGCTTCGTCCGTTCCGCAAATGCTAAAAAAGAACCGCCCTTCCGAGATGCGTGAGTGCATACTTGGCCTGTGCTGAAAAAAAGAGTCGATTTCTCTCCAACTATTGGAGAGGGTGAAGACGGTTCGCAGTTCTCCGCAATAAATGTTACAGGGAAACGTGGTTTGCATTAAAGGTTATCAGGCGTTACTTAGTTGGTCCTCTTAGTAATGGTGAAAAGAACTGAACATTATATAAATAACGAAAAATGTTGTAATATAACTCTTTCTCGCGTTATGGCATCAGCAGGTACACTATACAGAAGGTTGGAAACATTATTATATTCCGAGTACTTTACCGATGGGTAAAACGTATTCTGATACATAAGTACATGGGTCGTCTAAAACGTTTCCAACTCAGAAAATGTCAGAAAAAATACCTTGTATCTTTGTTAGGTCAGAAAATTTTCAGACCACCCTCGTAAATTGTGTCTACAGAAATTTACAAATATGCGAGATGACGATATATCGATGCTATAAGAACAAAATGTTTAATGGCGACAATATGGATACTATTATCGATATGGGACAATAGGGACGAAATGGGCGAGATAGAATGTGCGTTTCGGTGGTATCGAGTTCAACCTCATGACATTCTTATTGAGGAATAAGTTAAAAATGTAAAATTTACAAAAGTTTGTTGACACCGTGCTACCGGTTTCATCACGTGTGACATCTTCAGGCACCAAAGGTATCACCTATGTGATGAAACCGGTAACACCGTTTTCATAATTTTTTTGTTAATTTACATACTATAGTTTATCTTATTCCTCCTTAAATTGTACGTGATGTTTAAATGGGTCTGAGTGCACGATTGAATTTTTAAATTGTTTCTTCCAAGTAATAACTGGATTGCGAAGGAAGGAGAATCCGGAGGCTGTAGATTAGATCATGAGTGAGAATAGGCAGTTGGTACCATAGGAGAAAAGTGAAAATTGATCAAAAAAAGGGATATCAAAAGCCGGAAAATAATATGCAGACAATTTTCATAGGAAAAGGGAGAGAAAACGATGGATTACGGACGAAATGGATAGAGAGATAGGTGAGAGAAGGAAATTGGAATAAAATAAACACAGAATTAGGTAGAAAGAAGTACAAAGAGTTAAATCAAAAACTGAAGCGGGTAACATATAAAGCAAAAGAAGCATGGTGGAAGACGCATTTCGAGGATATGGATATTCTAAAGAGAGAAAGGGTGAAATTGGTTCAAAATACAGGGAGGTAAAACGCTTTCAGGAAGTAATAAGGCAAAACCGTCGAAAGAAATCAAAGATAAGGCTTGGAAAAATATTGGTTGAACCAGAAAAGGTCTAAGATAGGTGGGAGAAATATGTAGAGGATCTGTGTAATAAAGAATTTAGGCCATAACGGTAAGACATAGAAATAGAATATGACGTAAATGAAGACAGCTTAGATCCAGACTAACTCGACGGCGAGTTAGTAGTGTTAACCCCAACATTAAATTCAAATAAAGGCGTTGGAGGGTTGACAACATTCCCTCGGATCGACTCAAAGGTTTGGAATAATGTGGGAGGAAAAGTTTTTATGCACTATTTCGTGGCAATAAAGAGGGAAAGGTTCGGCGGAAAGGCTTAGTATGTCGGAAAGAGCTAGTTCCTATTCCAAAAAAGGAAATGCAGCAATTTTTGAGAACTACAGAACCATAATTCTGATTTCCTACGCAGCTAAAGTGGTTCTGAGGATAATCAACAAAAGGATGGAGAGCAGGGCAAATGATTTATTCGGGGATGGTCAGTTTGGGTCCAGAAAGGGGAGATGCAGGTGTGACGCCATTGCAGTAATGAGGCAACATACTATATACAGAATATAATACAATCAGGATATATATGACTGTTTCGTAGATTTCCAAAGGCGTTGTATTAGCAGCGGATGGGCCGGATTAAGCAGTTGGGCAGTGTTAGGAGGAGGTGTAAGGCAGGGGCGCCCATTATCACCGTTGCTGTTCAACCTGTATGCAGAGGAAATGATTAAGGAGGCATGGGAATAACTGGAAGTAGGAATGAAAGTGGGCGGGGAATTCGTAAAATCAGTTAGGTTTGCTGATAACCAAACTCTAACTTGTCAGTCAGCCAAGGGGTTGCAAGCATTGTTGAGTGAATTGGAAATTCCGTGCGATATATATGAGATTAGAATCAATATAAATGTAAAAAAAGTAATATGATTTTCCAGAAAAAGAAAGGCCTAGGTTAACATTAAAATAGGAGGGCAAAAACTAGACTACCTGGAAGAGTGTACGTATCTCGGAAGTGTTTTGGACCAGCAAGGTCAAAGTAGTTGGGGCTTAAAGAGAAGAATTGCACTAGGTAAAGAGGCTTTCACAAATGGGGTGGGGGTTGATGGCATGGTCATTGAGTAAGGATGTTAATCGGAGGCTCGTTAAAGCTTGATATGGAGCGTAGCTATGTACGGAACAGAAACGTGGTAATTGAAGCAGGAGGATAGACGTAGACTGGAGGCTTTTGAAATGTGTCTGTGGCTGTGGAAAAGGACGGAATAGATATAGTTGAAAGCAAAGAAAACAAATGAAGAAGTTATAGACATGGTTGGGTAGGTAAGAGAATGGGCGAGAGAAATACAAAAGAGGCAAGAAAGATGAATCCATTGCATGAAGAATGCATTTTTTGAAGACTGTGATAGAGGGGATAATGTTAGGCTAAGGAGAAAAGGGCCGAACTAAGATAAGAATGCGGGACAGAATAAAGGGGGAAGGAATTATGCAGAGCAAAAGATGGGCCTAGTGTAAGTTTGGATATCAGGCTGTGTTGTGTTAAGAGAAACAAGGGGATTGCCCTTGTACAGTTTGGTAGCTGGTGGCAATGAAAAACCTACCCTAACCGTAGATCACCCACAATAATAATGATAATTAACCTTGCCTTAGTGCGATGGGGCTAATAATTCATTTTCAACATCATCGCTTATCAGTAGCTTAAATCTGTCAGTTCTACAGTTAATCTCCATAATTTTATTTACATTCTACACTCACATTGACCCTCCTAGCGCGGGGACTTGGTAGTCCAAGGTAGAGCGTTGGACTACTGACCGGATTCAATTTACGGGTACGACTCTCTGGGCACCCTCATTTCCACCCAAGCTATGTAATTTTTGGGTACCAGATCTTCCAGGGAAGCCATAATCGGCGCAGGGAACTGCCCTTCCTCGGTGCATGTTTCATCTAGGTGAGGATAACGCCTAAGTATTTAATCGAATCTAAACTTTTTATTTCGATATTCTTGATACTGTAGGCGTTCCTGAAGCAAGGAAATGCTAATAAAGGCAATCTTAGGCAATGGTCAGAAATACATTGCGTAGTTTAATGCGTGCTCTGGTGAAATTTGAACATAATGACCACATAGTGCTAATTCTTTGCTTGATAAAATGTAATATCGAACCGGAAAAGATGAGCTAAATCATCTTGAGAAGCGGGTGTAGTGCATCGAAACCTGGCCTACATTAACATCTATCTCGTATAGAGGTGTTTACGTATGCTTTAGTCATGAAGGTTAAGATATGTAAGCGTGTACATCTGAAACCTGCTTTAAATGATTGACTACTTTAAATGTAATGTAATGAAAAAGTTAAAGAGAGGTGTTGTTTTGCTCTAGTTAGACCTCATTTGGAATATGCCGCTAGTATTTGGGATCCTTGGGAGAAAATTTGGCAAAAAGAATTAAATAAAGTCCAGAGAATATCCGCTAGATTCGTTAAAACTTGTTATGATAAGAATACAAGTGTGACAGGTCTCTTAGGGGATTTAGGCTGGGAACCACTTGAAGTGCGGAGAGAACAAGCGAGGCTTAGACTTTTAGAAATGTTCAGAACAAACGAGTTTAACTATGACACTGAAGGAATTATAATGGTCCCACACTACTTAGGTAGATGAGACCACAAAGATAAACTAAGGGAGATAGGTACAAATACTCATTCTTTCCCCGAACAATTAGAAATCATAATAGTAAGAAACCGAAGTCACTTTAGAAATATTGAAAACATTGAATTTGCAATTCGGAGCAAAGTTAAACACTGAAAAGCTGTTAGGTATACTTTCAGGTGCATGTGTATGTAAGATGTAGATTGAGTGTTTGCATGTGTGTGGGGTGTAAGTGTTTATGCATGAATGTATGCCATGTTTTTTTTTGTGGGTATATGATTTTGTGGTTATTGCATGCGGTTTTTTTTTCTTTTTCTTTTCTAAATTACGGGTGGTGTCCTAACACCCCCCGCCACACGCCCTTGCGGCGGCTTGCGGGGTATTAAGTAGATGTAGATACCTGCAACGTTGGGTCGCATTCCCTGCCTTTTACAGACTCTTTGGGGGGTAGAGTGTTTTGTGGTGCATTTTCATGTGGTAGTGATGTTTCAATTTCTTGCTTGCTGTATCCTGGCTTCCGTGTTGTAGGATGGCTTTCGTGCTGCATCATGGGGTGTAGTTTTTTGTTGTTTTGCGGTATATGTGTTTGCATGAGTATTGGATGAAGGGATTTTTGCATGAGTGTGTGCGCTGCTGGGGGTGTAATTTTCCGTGTTGTTTTTTTGCATGTGGTATTTTTCCTTTTTACGGTTGGTGACCTAACACCCCCCGCCACGCGCCCTTGCGGCGGCTTGCGGGGTATTATGTAGATGTAGATGTAGATGAAAGGCAATCTTAGGCAATGGTCAGAAATAAATTGCGTAGTTTAATGCGTGCTCTGGTGAAATTTGAACATAATGACCACATAGTGCTAATTCTTTGCTTGATAAAATGTATTATCGAACCGGAGAAGATGACTAAATCATCTTGAGAAGCGGGTGTATTGCATCGAAACCTGGCCTACATTTGCATCTATCTCGTATAGAGGTGTTTACGTATGCTTTAGCCATGAAGGTTAAGATATGTAAGCGTATCCATCTGAAACCTGCTTTAAATGATTGACTACCAAAAAATTGTAATAATAATTAGTGCAAATTGGCGTGCATCTCATTGCGTGCCTTTTAGTTCACAAATATTTGCGAGGATAGAAAACGTTTGCAGAATCGCAACATTTTCCCACCCGAATGCTTACTGCATCAGAAACACCGAAGTAAAATGCGTAGGCTCGATTAAATACTAAGGCGTTACCCTCACTCACGACCTCACCTGGGTGAAACACATGCGGCGAATATGTGGACTAGCTAACAATAAATTAGGGTTTATCAGAAGAGTACTCGCTAAATGCGATGGAAAGGTTAAAGAAAAATTTCATCTGTCTTTGGTTAGGTCTCAGTTAGAATATGCTACAAGTATATGGGATCCTCAAGAAGTTTGATTGATTGCCAAATTACATCGCGTGCAGTGTAGATACGTTTGAATTGGTAAAACGTTTTTATGATAAACTTAGTTGCGTATCCAAAATATTAGAGCAGCTAGGCTGGGAATTACTTTCGGAGCGGAAGTTGAATAAATAGATTAAATCTCTTGCATACATTGGAAGGTCTCTTTAGCGGTGATGCTGAAAATGTATTATTACCCTCATCGTACTATGGTAGAAGAGATCATGTTAATAAAGTTAGAGAGATCAAGTGCATAGCAGATAGATTTAAGATGTCATTTTTTCCACGAAAGTTAGGGGATCAAAATAACATTGTCCGACAGTGGTAGGTGTAATAATATTCGGCACAAAACTAGTCTAATCTTCTCCCTCAACGTCACATCTTAGCGGTGGCTTGCAGGGTGCTAAAAAATATAAAAATACATAAAACGGTATCGAGTCTGCGATTTATTTCGTTTTAACGAATAACGTTAAAGAGAAATGGGAGAGTGGGAATGAAAACCTCTCAACCTTCTCATTAAAATCACAAGCAACAAAATCAAAGTGTGTATAATATTGATAAGTGCTGCGGAATACACGTAATACGCATGTCTAAGCGTGGTGCGGGATGGAGCTAACAAGTTGCAGATTTGTGGAAGCCGAATCGTGTCGACTCGTAGGGAGCGACTCTTGCGTATCGGTGTGCTTCCTCGAGGAAGGGAACGTCGCCGCCGCCCGCTCTGATTCGGCACACTTTCCAGCGTTTCTCTATTAGTAAACCCGAACTTTCGCGTCTCGCCCTTTCCGTGGAAAAACTTCGGCGGTGACGATCCGCGATTTGCGTCGAGGACGAAAGAATTGCTTGAGACAACATCCGGAAAACACGGAAGTTTTCCGACTGCAAGATTTTTTTTCTAATTTTAAACAATTATAGCAACCAGAAATTTATTTCAACGCCTCTGGTTTTGTGGATAGTAAATCTTCCAGTCCACATTGATTCTGATTTCTCTGTTTCAGTGTAAACAAGACTTTTCTGGGCTAAATATTTTATCAATAACAATTGTAGTTTACCGCATATGGGTGCACGTTTGCTACTGAATTGTATTTTACCATTCTCTGGCAGAGAATATAAAGCCACGCATTTGCATCATTTCCGAATTTTTTTTTTACTTTAGGAAACGCGTTCGAAATTTTCTAGTTGTGTATAGGATTAATTAAATATTGATGAATTGATAAGAGGCAGGTAGTGATACAAGAAACCACTCATTTTAAACTGGTTCTTCGTATGCGCGAGTGTTAGTTACGGGGGTAGTCGGAAGAGTTATCAGCGTAACAAATAAATGAGACATATTTTCTTTACATTTATTTTTATTTTTCAATATAGTATCATTCTAAGTCGATATACTTTTTCCAGCGATGGTCTAGTACACTTTTAATTAGTATTTGACGTCTTTGTCCGCAAAAATATATGGTTATGTACGCGATAATATCTACATCTACGTCATGCCCCGAAAGCCACTGCAAGGGTGTTTGGTGGGGGGTGTTCGCTCACCAATGGATGCGTGCAAAATCCCAATCATGTCACCTCTACTCAAATATTAGTTTGATCATGCATTCGAGTAATTTCAATCACACGAAAGAAAGTGCTTACATGCAACAATATTCAATAACAGAATACGTATATTCAATTCATGCTGTAGAATTGTTAAAAATATGGTGCGTTGTCCTGATTAAAGTTTTTTCAATCCTAAAACTTAAAAAATGTGTACTTTTTTAAATATCATTTATCATTGACTCAAATAATTTTTTTCAAATATGATCTTTCTACGAGTATTTGAGATTTCTAACCGACTGCTGGAGCTAATACTGATTTATTTTTAACATTTTTTGCGGAATCAATCACGGATGAATTACGAGGAATACAATTCATTTATTTCTTCATCATCATCAAGTTGTGATTACTTTGTAAGGGCAATCCGTTCAATGTAGAAAACGGAAAGCTATGTGAGAAAATTGTTGTGATTTTTCGGCTGAGAGGTTTTGGTTGATGGCAATACGCATTATTTGCACCGTGAAGCGATTGGCATAACTGTCGGACTTCTCCCGCCGTGCCAAAGTTATCTCTTGCAAAATAGTGCGGGCCTCTTCCGCTCCAACCCCGCTTCCCACCTCACGACCTCCCCCCCCCGGAAAAAAATCCTTGTTCCGTCCCCACCAAATATTTCCTCTTCCCCATTCTAAACTTGTCGGAAACCCTCGTCAACCCTGCCTGCACCCCTGTGCTTGCCATTTAAAGGTCTCTAGGCAGGAAAAACACCTGAGCTGGCCCCTTCGTTTTCTCACAATCCATCACTCGCTTGCCCCTTAAAACCCATTAATACTCGTCTCTAGGCATTCCTCTCTTTCTCCTTCTGTTTTCCTGGGCAACCACTTCTCTCTCCCATTAGAGAGAAAAGCTCCTCCCTTCTACGGCTGTTTTCGTGCTCCCTTGTCTCCTTATTTGCGGCATTTACGTCTATCACAAATTAATCTAAATTACCTGGGTATAGAATTTATCGCAATTTACGTCGGGTCAATAGGTTATACGAAGGAGGGTATTGAATACGTGACATACGTTTTAAAAAATGAAGCGATGGTCATTTGGTGACCCGCGAGTAAATTGGATATACCATTCGTTAAAAACATCCTGGAAAACAAGGAGTTCAACTAGATTAATTGAATACTCGGAGAGATTGACAATAAAGAATGGAATAGTAAGCATTTAGGGGTAAGGCAAGAGGTTGGATTTTCGTGTGTGAGGGGTGAGGACGAGAGACGGTGCAACCCCTGTATGGGCTTTGTAGAATCCGTGCATTCTGTGGCAGGGACGTTTGATTGCCTCACTCACACATCTGGTTTCCCACCTAATAGCCAGGTGACTTTGGCTTTTCGCGGGGGATTTCTGGAAGAAAGCATTGAGACTTTATTTCTCTTCGTCAGAATCCTAATCATTTTCGCTCTTTAATTCGCAAGGAGGATCCGTCTGGAGGTGTAGCCGAAAATGGAATATTTTTTACTCCTCATTCACATATATTTAGCGCTAAAATAATTTTTTGGTGCTCACAAATTAAAATTCAAAAACTGAAGGTATCACATAGCTCTTTGCTGTACTTTTTTTATTATTTACTTTAAATTTTTGCACGATTACAAATGCATGTATTTATCCTTATTGTTTTTGCTATTTTTCCGTTCCCATATTTCTTTCTTCTTTGGTTTTTTTCGTTTCAGTACTTAGTTTGCTTTTCATTTGCTCGTATTCAATGATCAAAATATTAAATGACTGCATTTTGGATAATTCTCTTTAGGTTTTTTCTTTCTTTGTTGACATCTTTGTTGGTTTCATTTTTGCGTTAATTCTTGATATTCCTACAGTTTTCATCTTACTATTCCTGTTATTGATGTACTTTTACATATGTTTTTCATTCGATTTCATGTTATATTTGAGCCACTTTTTCTTCAACCATGTCCTTCATATTGGTACAAAGTGGTGGGAGTGAAAATTATGCTTCAGTATCGACAATCTGTATACGACTTGGCCATTTTCTTTTTTTTTTTGAGGAACTCGTCAATTTCTTTACGTATTGGTACTCTTTATTTGGCAAAATAAACTCATTTTTTTATTTAACTTTTTCGTAAACTCTAATAAAAACTATGTTTATAATATATTCGTGATATGCTTGTCGGTACAAAAACCAAAATATACGTGGTTTGTTGTAATTCTAAGTCGGTCGGTCCTCTGTCGTTTCCCGTCACGCCAGTCCATTCCCGCTCGTCACTGTGTAATCGGTCCTATTGATTCCTCCTTCGATTGATTGTAATGTAAGATGTTATGATACGCATTTGTTTCTAACTCGCGACTTTATGTTGAATCATGGGGACGTAAAATACTAAAGATATCCTCTTCCAACTTTTAAACCGTGTCCTATCCAATTGCATGAAGAAGCACTTCGTTGAGTGTTTTTACTTTGAAGCATTTTTCATTTTAAGAGAATGTTTCGCCCCCCGCCGGCCATCCATTGTGTTGCTCTTCTCCACAGTACGGTATCATGGCATGTTGCCAGATGTGCCTTTCATCTCCATCTTTGTTTCTGCTTAATGTGCTCTACCTATTTGAATTTCATGAGTAACAGATTTAGGCTCTGTACTTCTGTTGGCTATTCCACGGACATTCCAGTTTTAGATCGTAATACGTTCAGCAATACCATGATTTGTCCTTTAACCCTTTGCGTTTGTTCAGTCCTAAACCAAGCTGTTGTCAATGGTTTGTCTGCATGATGCCCGTTTACCTTATAATAAGCCAGTCTGATGCAGATCCCTCCTCCTTTACCCGGGCTTTTGTAACCCATTGCGGAGGCCTCCACAAGATCCACCGAAGCAGGCGGAGGAGGTTTTGCTCATTTCAAAAATTAAAATATTCCCTCCTCTATACCCTTTACATATCATTGAATCTAATCCTATTTCTATTTTCTATTATTTTTGTTGAAGACTGATTACTATCGTACATTTTCAACGAAGTCTACAACATTGCTACTAGTACGTAAGTTTTAAATCATTACGGAGAAAACTTGAGTGCTGAAAAATTTGAAAAAATATTTTTTGAATATCATCAGTATAAATTGGAAATTCAGATGCGATAAGATGGAACCGTTCCATGATAAAAGAGATGAAAATTATTAAAATTTTTCACTTAATAAAGATCGACTAGTTTCGATGTCCTACATCATTTTCAAGTCTAGATTTGAAAATGATGCAGTTTATGGAAAATAATCTCTGTTGATATCAGCAATCTTCGCAAAGGAAATTAATTTTGTAGGCAAATTATTAATGTACATGTTGAAACTATTAGGTAGCACAATAATATGCGTTGCAATTCATTTTTTTTAAATGAAGGCAGTAAGAACAACGAAACTTTTTCCAGGTACTCTCGCATCATATTCCTTGTGCATCGAACGTATCATTCCCTATCTTTGTGATGCGTGTATTTTGCATGTCTTTCCCTATGATTGGTGACCATACGTCTAGAGTGAGAGAGAAACCCTTTCGAACCCCCTGCGCAATGGTCCCCGGCCTCTCCCGCAGCGAAAATGGGAAATTCGCGTGGTGAAGGTACCCCCGCCTACCCCTATCAAGAGAAACAAAGGACAATCAAGAGAGGATACCTCGCACAAATTTACCCGCTAGCAATAGTTAGTGCCACTAGACACTAAACTATATTTAAGAGGGCCCCAAATTCGGACCTCCGGCTTGGTCTTGCATCGATTTACAATACCACGTACTTTTATATTGTAGGCGTTAGAAATACTCACGGCAATGTCGTTCGATGAATAAATATTGAAGGGAGTCCCACAAAATGAATTTAAATTGGATATTGTAGGCAGGTTCACTTATATAAGGATACACTCATGATAATCCGATTCGGGGAATGTATTGGCTGTCTGTCGTGTTGTAATTCCCAGCTTTTAGCCAAGGGAAAAAAAGGCCTTTTTAGCAAAAATGATGTATAAATTTCATAATTTTTTAAATGCCTTTTTAACCTAACAGAAACTTTATTTCTAATAATGCCATGTTATCAACGCGTAATGTCTGTTGTGCTTTCCGTTTTTCAATACTTCAATTTCTAACATAAGCCAAAACAGCTGGTATTAAAAGATCATTGCCTTTGCATGAACTCTAAAGAATAATTTATCTGTAGAAAATTCATAATTAGATTTTTCAACCGTTAGCAACATGTTCCAGGATCAATAATGATCATAGCTCCAGTTATAAGAGAGCAAGTCATTCGACCTCTGATTTTTTACAGAATGGTTTCTAAAAAGCTCTCCTTCGGTTTTAATGCGATACAATATTTGATGAGAATCATCACGTGAAGTGTCTAGTCCATTGATACTCCGACGCTCGGGTTCGAACCCAGGAAGTGGGAGATTTTATGAGAAGTTTCTCGATCCCTACTTAGGTTCCCGTGATTGAGAGCGAGAGCACTTCAAGTACCGAGTACTCCCGTTTGTAGGAACGTTAATTGCGTGCATTCCCTTATCGCCCATTCATTACGAATAGGGTAATTCCGATGGCGAATTTCTCTTGCGTCACATGTTTATACCACATCCCTTAAAAATTATTCTTCCACCAAATTACCCCTCACTCACCGATGGGGCTGATTATCTTAGTCTTCGGAGCTCTCTGTTAATAGCTACTACTAATTAATACTTCTGAAACGCAAGATCCGAAGTAATGGTCCATTCGTTCTGTAAACATGAAAAAAAGGTTTCTCCCTGATACAAAATTAAGGAAATTTGGCACTACTCTCCCTTCACATTAGCTATGGAGTGGGGCTAAAAGATAATCAAAGCTTAAAAAACAAAACATAACGGTGCAAATAAATCGTTAAAGTGGCTCTCCTCTACATCGGCGAGAAAATTATTGGTACAATATAAACCCGAATTACTTAGTGTCACGTTATTTCGGGCTGGTTACATATCCCTTTTATATTTGTTTTATCCTAACCACATTTGCATAAAAAAGCAAATCACCAAATGCCTTTAGAGAAGGGGTACATGGGAAATCTATTTTTTTAGATAATATTTTTGGAATTTCTTTTTCTATATATTAACCAATATAACAATATACAAGGAATCTAGGCTAAACATTTTGGTATTTTACAGTATTGAATATTATATATCGTTGATATTATGACGCACAAAATATTTTTTCACCAATGTTCACTAATTATGCGCACAAGGGAACTTGAAAGCGGGGATAAGTACAGGTATGAAAGTGGATTTCAGAAAATTAATCTGTTTCAATGGTTTAGAGAAACATAGAAAATGAAATTAAAAATTTCGCCGCTTTAAGTTCCGGGGATTAATCATTGTGTTAAATCTGAGTTTAGTCAGATACTGAAATAAAAGCTAACGGGAAATCCATTCAGGATAGTTTTTAGCTAAAACTATCGAAGCATTTATTCTCTTCTCAGTTTTCCCACGTAAATATTCCTGTAGCTTCAATGTCTAAATCACTATTATTATTAAACATAAATTGAAGTTCTATCATCATATCAATTGAAAAGTGCGTGAAATATTTCGTGATTGGCTATAACTGGATTCGTACTTCTGAGGCCGCGGATTCTCAAGGTCTGTACTTTCACGACGAATCCAACCCCTATTCTCTTAAAATCAATTCACTATTAGAAAGCAAGCTATTGAAATGTTGGTTCACCTTAACTTCTGTGAAACCTTTTCTCAAAGTTGAATACCACCACTCAGGTAAGGCGCATAGGCTTTAAGCAATCCCCACTGTAAAAGAAAAAGTTGAGTCGTTCAATTCCGGGACACCTCACGTTTGGCGGGCCATTGCGGCGCCGGGTCACACACGTTGCAGACGGAATGGCAAGAGGGAGCCACGGGGATGAAGGCGACGTTCGAAGGGGATGATGTGGGCAGATGGGGGTGTGAGGGAGATGAGATGGGATGAGCTGCTTCGAAGAGGGAGTGAGATGGGGGGGGGGAGAGGTGAGTCGAAGAAGGGAAAGGGAGACTCTGGTGCGACTCGATTCGGGAGATTGAACGTCGAAGAATGCGTGTGTGTATGTACGAGGGTTACCCCCCCGCCCCAATACCCCGCCGACCTGGTGGAACAAAGGAGGAGTCCTATAAGGAGTTCGCGCACGTGTTAAATGTCTCGTGCGGAAGCGATCGTAGATGTTTATGCCTTCGGAACGGGAAAAGGAGTTCTCCTCCCCTCTGCCATTTCCCCTCTTGGCGTCCACCCCCCTTGGGGGCTCTTCTATCCTTCTCCCCATTCTCTCTCTCTCTCTTATTATTCCCTCCTCTGACACCTGCACCTTTCCCCATCTGAATTGGACGCCCGAATGCGTTGCGTATAAAGGTTTGCGTGGGATCCCGGTTGCTGCAGCAGTCCAAACACATTTAGTCGGCGGTGTTCCCCAAGGAAGCATTCTAGGTCCCCCTCTCGAGTCTAAAGGTCTCATGCTCTTTTCTGCCTCTACCCTCGCCTCTTCTACTTCACCCTCATAAGAAAAGTAATCTCCTCCCCCTCACACGCTAACCCCTTTTGCCCTCCCCTCTCCTCCTCCTCACCCAAGCAAGACAGCAAATGCTTTCTTCCACTCCCGATCCAACCCTGTTAGGGGAGTTTCCAGTTTAGGCGAGGGAGGCGCTCGCGTGCAAGACGAAGTTAAGATCTCCATAGCCAATTATTGTATTCATTTATTCATTCGCTCATTCGGTATCCTAGCAATTCCCGGTAGATCTTGGAGGCTTTCTACGGCTATTTTTCTTCCGGAAACACACTCGGAGGGGATGAAAGTGAAAGAATATATTGGATTCCTCGGAGTTCTATGGTGTTTTCCAAACTTTTCCTTCCGTCTTCGTCTCTGAACTCATCGGATCAAGTTTCTTTATTCTCTTTTCTAGTTCTACTGACCCATCGCATTACTTACTCTTTTTTCATTTTTCAATGACCTCCTCGCCAATTTCAAATGAGTTTTTCTATCATACTGGTATTTCACTCGATAAACTTTTTTCTACCATTATTCGTCGCCATTTCAGTCATAATACTTTTCCTTCCTCTCCATCAAAGGTTCTTCCGTCTATGATTGAAACAGTAGTATACAAAAACACACATACCTTCTTTGTTAGATTTTTTTATATTTACATTTACACGTGACAACTTTTAAAGTTTCCGGAATTGATGAATGTTGACAATTTATGGATATACCATATTTAATGTTCACAAAAAAATAACAAAAATACACGTATTTCTCTTCCTATTTTCAAGTCTTTGATCCGGTAAATGTATCCGCTTTCATCTATGACCATGTACAATTCCTATTTCAGTAAAAATGACGAGAGAGAAGGCATGTGTGTAGAGAAGGCACCTCAGATGCTGAGGTATATTGTGCTTTGTAGATAAATATTAAAAAAGGTATCCAGTGTCAGCATATAATAAAAAAGCTATTAATTGGAAAACATTTCGGCATTTACTAGGCACAGCGTAAAAAAAATAGAAGCGTCTAAATTCTTAATTGCTACATCATCTACCAGGTTCGTCTTCTTTCTATAAATGTCTGATATAATATTTTTCTGCCACTTTTATATATATATATATATATATATATATATATATATATATATATATATATATATATATATATATATATATATATATATATATATACACACACACACGAGGGTCATCCGGAAAGTAGTACCCGTTCGTGCCGCATGAAGTGCTGACGACGCGAGTAGCCGCTGGACAAGGTCAGATGTCAGATAGCTTCAGTGGCTTGTCTGCCTTCTCTGAGCCAAGTTGCGTGACGCTAGCATTACCTGTGTTGTTTCTGTGATTGTTTACAATGTTTAAAAAAATTGAGAACGCCGCCAGTTGTGAAGTGAGGGCAGTGATTAAATTCCTCAATGCAAGAAACGTTCGCCCATGTGATATTCATCGCCAATTAAAGGAGGTGTATGGAGACAATGTAATGGACGAGTCGTCTGTTCGGCGGTGGTGTCGCAACTTCAACATGGGGAGGGGGAACACACACGACGATGAGCGTTCGGGGAGACCGTCTGTCATTACAGACCAACTGGTGAGCTCAGTTGACGAATTCGTGAGGAACGATCGGCGCGTCACAATTGATGACATCTGTGAGCATTTTCCCAATGTTTCTCGAACAATTGTTCATGAAATTGTTAAACACCATCTGCATTATGCAAAATTTGTGCAAGATGGGTCCCTCGCGTATCTCAATGAGCTGGCGGCGAAGGACTATGCAGCAGGAATACAGAAACTTGTCACACGTTATGACAAATGCCTTAATTTGCTTGGAGATTATGTTGAGAAGTAGTTTAAAGTATCCTCTTTCAAATAAAATTTTTTATGTTTGTTAATATTTACTTTTGTGTCTTTATTTCACGAACGGGTACTACTTTCCGGATGACCCTCGTATATATACATTTACTTCTATATCTTCAGAGGAAGACGGATTGTTTCCGTCGAAATATCAAGAAAATACGTGTGAGTGTTCTTCTTTTTTTGTGTTTCTATATTGTGTGTTACTGTGTATTATACTATTCGGCACTTCCGTGTTACGTCTACGAAAGCATATATATATATATATATATATATATATATATACACATAATCTCTGTATTCACATTCTTGCAGAGTTAGGCAAAATGATGTACAAAGAATTAAACAATAAATTGCGGCGGGCAACAAATAGGCCAAGGGAAAGCATTGTGGAGGAAGCAGTGTGAGGATATGGAAAGTTTGCAGAGGAAAGGTGAAATTGGTGCGCTGTATAGCAAAGTAAAATGTTTATCAGGAAGTAAGAAAGGAAGATCTATGCTAAGAGTTAAAGGTAAGGCGGGTTAGATAATAATTGGCACAGGAAAGATCCAAAAGAGATGGAAGAAATATATCGAGGAACTGTATGGTAAACAACTTAGACCAAAAAAGTTAGACATAGAAAAGGAACATGACGTAGAGGAAGATAGCTTAGGTCCAGGCATACTCGACGATGAGATAGAAAGGGCATTAAGGGAGATGATATTAAATAAGGCCGTGGTGGTGGATAACATTCCCGCGGAACTTTTGAAATGCTTAGGAAAATGTGGGAGGAAGAGGCTATATGGGCTA
Source organism: Hetaerina americana (assembly GCF_022747635.1). Taxonomy (NCBI): domain Eukaryota; kingdom Metazoa; phylum Arthropoda; class Insecta; order Odonata; family Calopterygidae; genus Hetaerina; species Hetaerina americana. The sequence goes on from NW_027286764.1 coordinate 9,838,220, forward strand.
ATTCGGAGTTTCTATGAGGAATGAATCTGGCCGGAAGACTTTGTGAGATCAGTTTTAGTTCCTATTCCAAAAAAGTTAAATTCTACATCACTTGAGGACTACAGGAAAATAAGTTTGATATCCCACGGAGCTAAAGTAGTTCTCAGGATCATAAACAAAAGGATAGAGAGTAGGGCAAATGATGACTTAGGGGATGATGAGTTTGGGTTTAGGAAGGGGAGGGGTATTTCATTCATTTCGTGGGATAATTTTCTTACGAAGTTTCCTTGTATAGCCCGCTTGAAGAATCCACCCACTCACCCCCCCCTTTTGTTTCATACGTACGTTTCAACGTGCAGCCAACTACGCGGAGGTGGGTGCGCTCCCCTTTCGGCTGCGACCCCTTCATAAATACGAGAGGAGGGCGGCTAGGGGAGGGCCGGAGAGGTCGGAATGGGACCCGGGTGTCCGTGGTGTCCACCGCCCGGGCTCCCATGGCCATCGCCGAGGGCGTGGGTGGAATTGCAATCCCGGAACACGGGGGCTGTTCTCTCCACCCCCCCCTCCATCGGGGGAGGCGATTGGCAACCGAGAGGGCCGCTTCTTAGAACTGCTTTTCTCCCCTATCTCCTTGGTTACTTGCAGGGGGGTCAACGCGCCAGAAAATAGGAGGGGGGACGTTGCATTTATGCATGGCTGCATATCATTATATGAACTAGTTTTCAGCCGCGAAATTTTCCAGGATTCCAGAATGATAATGATTTCTGATTATAAAAGAACATTCAGGAATGGTGGCATATATTTATTGATTTAACTCCAACAACGAGGCTGATATTCGCGCACTGATCTTAAAAATGATAAACAGTGTGTTGCTGTATAATAATAAAATAAACTTATTGAAACCTGTTATAATTAAACATGCAACCCAAAAATATACACCTCGCAGTATTACGGACAAACTCAAGCCAACTTTGACTATACTTATGTAGATTTTAAAGACGTGGATATTTTACTCGGATGATGGCGTTTAGGTAGATTATTGATTCGTGGCAACAAATTTAAACTATTAACGGAAGTTGCTAATCTTATTTTAGAATACTTTAATAAGCTCAGTTGGTAGTTAATTGCGTTGTACAATATCCTCACGCACAGATCTATGCTCTAAATAATTTCACAGCATATACGTATACCTACTCGCTGTTACCATTTTCGGTCAAAAAGTATTGTTTCGGATAACACCCCTTAATGCACAGTAATAAAATCCAATTCCATTTTATTTTGCTCAGTAAAATGCAGGAGAAATATATCAAAAGTTTATCAAAGAGAAAGAAGAGAAATATTTTCCCATGTCAATACGATATTTTATATGTTTTACCTATCCAGGCAATATATTTTGTCGAAAACCAGGACCGATGAATGGCTCACATTGCTGGCACGGTTCCAAGATGGCCTCTCTTTTCTTTTGTTCGAGAAGCCCTCTCTTATTTAGTTACAGCGTTCAAAACACCAGAAAATGCTCTACATTATTAGGGGAAAATTTCAAGTTGAATGCAAGATATTGAGCAATATTCTGCATTTAACTGAATCTGCGAGTAAAATTTTAAGTGCAAAAATCAATCCATCTACGCAAGTTACTAGCGAAGTAAGTTTGCTTTTCTGGCTAAATTCTGCGTATCGCTCAAAAACGGAAGACACTATTGCTATTGGCATTTCCTACCGGTTAAGATCCGTTTGGGATGAACACAAGCTACCCCACGGAACGGCGAAAATTCCCTTGTCCATCTGAACAAAATGCAACCCAACATTTAACCTTGCAATTTGCCCCAATTCAATTCTAAATTCGCGCAGTTTAGGGAATTGAATGTAGAAGCATTGCTGCGAGACATTAACGGCGAAAAACGCGTGTGTTGGATAGTAGCGGCCTAAAATAATTGTCTAAATTACCTCCCTATTTTTTTCAATTACATAATGTTCACTTTTAAATTTGTTATCCATGCCAAAAGTTAATTTTAGGTCAATTCATCAATTCCCTCGTTAATACCGCTTCCCAAAAGTACCATATAGCCATAAGTAGATCTACGCAACGAATAATAATAATAACTATGGTAGAGAAATAACTACCATTAATCCTAACAATTGCCAAAAACATTATGCTGATCACTAAGCAACTGTTTGGTCGGGTCATTTATTTGATGAGAATTCGTAGTTCACGTCCATTGAGTACTCCACCGTCGTAGAAACGAAGCAATTGGATTGAATTTTGCTGCAGGGGCTGGCTTTGGAGTACATGCTATTCTAATATTGCTTTTAATAAATGATTGAGGAGTGGATAGTATCTGTATGGCTTATTTTTTTCAATTGGTGTAAATGGATTTAAAAAAAGGGTGAGTATATTTAGTTCAGGAAAACACTATGAAAATATTAATATTTAATTTAACTTTCGATAGGGTTAATATTAAAAATAGCATACAATAAATATACCATACGGATAATAAGTATTTGTTGGAAAGTAAAGATATGTAAATACATATCCCCGCTCGCCTTAAAACAGAATATGGATATCACAGGGCTAATGAATGCGAGGGAAACGATTATGGGGAAGTGCGACCGGTACAAAAATGTTAAATCTAAAACATTTAATACCCTTTGACGAAATTGATTTCGCGTATATTAATAATTCCTTAGAAAGCCGATTATTTTAAACTTCTATTTTACATAAAGTATATCGAAGTTTCAAATTATCCTTACGATTTTCATTTTCATAACATTTCGATGGGAGGAGAGAGAAGTACGGTTAATCCGCAAAACGTATAACCCGGGTAATCGATTGTTTGTTGTTTTTATTTCTATGACCGACAATTTTAGTTTGAACCATCTGTAACAAAAAAAATGGAAATGATAATACTGCCATTTCGAGTTCCAGCAAATATAGAACTGCCAAGGTGGCCAATTTGTTTTCGAACAATTATGTGTTCCTCGTGCAGCTTCAAGATATCTAGCCCGGTGGGATGTCAAGTCTGCGAAACGCCCATTAGTTCACCACACGTCAGTCACAAGAAGCCACGTCCCCCCTGTGGGGACTTGTGCCAAATGTCTCGGCTCCCCCCCCCCTAGAAAGTCCAATTCTATTTAAAGGGAAATATTTGAACTTCTTTGCACATTACCTCATCATATGGAATTCCACCCAAATCACTCCTCTCCCCCACCCAGGATTCCCACTCGACGTGTTGCGATGCACATTTCGTATTCTGCGAACGAGGCGTCGCCCTTGCGGAAAGCGCGACCGCCCGCCCCTCGCTGCCGCCACCGTGGCCTGGGCAGTGACCCGGATGGATGGAGATGGACCCTCCACGGCTGACATTCTCAACCCATTACTCACGAATGTAGTCATGAATCGGAGTCCGTACTGGTTGTTTTGGGCCAAGGAGTCTCGGCGGCCAATTTGATGGCGTAGAACTGATCTAATAGCTGGTTTATGATGGAGCCGAACGAGGTCACGTTATATAGGTTTCGCAAACGAACGATCCCCACTCCGGGAAGGCTGGGAGTCATCTACCTTTGGATTCCAGTCTTCCCTGAGACTCTGCTACCTCGAACCCATGCAAAGAAACCGCTGCCCGTCCGTCTAACCGGGAAGAAATAAGTCATGCATTAGTTTGGGAGAGACCTTGTATGATGCCATACATTTGGGTTTTTTCTGCTTTTGGTTCATCTCTGCTAAAACACTGACGAGGCTGACTCATGAATTGTGGCGCTGAATAGTCAGTTAAGTTTGAGCAATGAAACGGAAGAAGGCGCAAAAGGTAGATACTGATGCCATGGGCTGATTCATGAAGTTATCTTTTTTTCGATTGCCACTGAGATGCCGAAGCAGAATTGCCAGCAGATCCGATGAGCCGCTGAGATCCACATGCTTACCATTATTACTATGACGCAAGTGCACTTCTCTGTCATTTCCATGGTGGAATCCAGTTTTGGCAATCTTGCATAATCTTTAAAATCAATGGAAGTTATTTGGCCGTGCCATATTGGTAGCTCATGCTACAACAGCGGGAGAATAATGAGAAAAAATTACTAACATTTTATTTTCTCTGTGAAATTTACGGAGAAATATATAACATGGCCACTGAGGCCAAGAATCTTTAACTCTATGGATGATATAGCATTCTTCATTTGTGTGATTATCATTTGTCGGTATTGCCGGGGTCTGCTAGTTGTGTTATGCGTATTTCAAATTTATTCTTCCATAACGCTCTCCACGCTTTGAAAATCGAAGCAATGTTTGCGGGAGTAATTTGAAATTGCCCTCAATCACCCCTAAGGGATGAAATGGCGTCACTTTTACTCTCACAGATCGTTTCCACTAATACGTGGGTGGACTGAATTTTCTTTCTCCCAAGTTAACTTCATATCTGATCGCTATTTTTGTTCTCTTCGTTTGCATCCATATTATCCAATACAGCTAGTTATTGGGAATATACCTCATACCGCACGTATTCTGTCGTATACGTTTCGCTCTTAATACGTCTGCTTCTCCTTTCCCGGAATGACTTTATCTCCACCCATCTCCCTCTGAATAGCTTCGCCTATTTATCCAACTCATTCCCCCCCCCCCCACACCTCAGCCTTGTTGCAAACCGATGCCTTTTCTTGTATTTTTTCATTTTTTGTATTTTTTCAGTTTTTTTTTATTTTTTCATTTTTTGTATTTTTTCATTTTTTGTATTTTTTCATTTTTTGTATTTATTCATTTTTTTATTTTTGCATTCATTCATTTTTTTATTTATTATTTTTATCTTTTTTATTTATTCATTTTTCTATTTTTCATTTTTTTGTATTTTTTAGTTCCCTGTTAGCCCCCACTAGAGTTGGAAATAGATCAGAAAGACTCCATTGTAATGCATGGTAATAAGTAGTAATTAACTCCTTGGTGGAAACCAGTCAAACAGAAGTGTAATAAAACGATTGCATGAAATAATATTTTGGTTCCCTTGCAGATATTTTGAAAAGTTAAGCTCTGAATGAAGACCATCTTTGTTCTATCTACATGTTCTTTTGAAAATTTCCGGTATATAACAGCTCTATCATGTCAGGATCGCCTAGAAACGCTTTTAGTACTCAAGCTACTAATTGCAATATTTAATAAAAAAATTTTTAAAATAAGAAATTATTTCACTAGAGTTAATGTATTTTTGCTTAATTAATTTTAGTCGATGAAAATTTAGCATCCTTGTCTCTTTCCTTATGATTAATTTTTCCTTAGTCTGATTAGCACCAGGTATTTTTGACCAACACAGAAAGTCTACTGGAGAGAGTGGATGACTTTGGTATTCGCCAGAACAAACCTCCTTTAAGGAACTCGAAAAAAAGTTGTTTTCCTTCATTTCAATCTAAAGAGGCGGATAATTTTGTTATAAACATACTATTTTTCACAAAATTTTCCATATTTGCCAATAAAATGTAATTGTGTGTTGATATCTTGAAGGATACATTTGACTGAATCTTAAAAGTTACTTCATACTTCTAAAGAATTTTTCTTGTGATTGTTGTCAATCCGAATTGTTGCCAAAATTACCCTGGCGTAACAATATGATTGACAATAAAATAAACCTTCAAACTCTTCCCACAAATAATGAAACTAAATGAATACCTTAAGAGTCAAGAAAATTAAATTTAAGTGAAGTCATATCAGTGTAACGGAAAACGGAGAGTTTTAATTAAAATACGCCTTTGATGTCGTCGAAACGGGAACTGTCTGTGTGGGACAAGTCTTAGAGAAGAATTCACCCAATTAGTCAGTTCCTTTTCGACCATTCATAAACGAAGCTGGAGTAATTAATCATTTTTCTCCTTTTCTGCTAAATAATTTTCACAAAATGCTTTCGGTACCGCGCAGGAAATCTTTCCACCCCTATTCATTTCACAACCTCTTTTGGTTATCCCACCACAATAAAAGGCTTTCAAGCAATTATGGGGTCTGCAATATTTCAATATTTTTAGGCATTCGGGAGAAAATGTCTCTTTTTCCGGAAAATTCATTACCATACACTTTTTTAAGTTTAATTCTAATGGCTAAGTGTCGCACCAGTGTTGTATAGCATTAAGGTCATCTGACAAAGCTGCTGTGTTCTCAGGATCGCGGATATCACGGTAAAACACTGCATCAATGGCCAACAAACGTATATTACTAGTGAATACGGAGTCAATGTCGTTAACGTAAAGTAGGAATGAAAGAGGCCCGATAAAACTTCTCGGGGGAACGCCGGAAGCAACTTCTACTGTATTTGAGCAAACTCCATTTATCACCATTCTTTGTACCCAACCATTTAAAAAGTCTTTAATCCAACCCCGAATATTTTTATATTCGGGGTTGTTTACGACCCTCTATTTCCTTAGATTACATATCCCCAACATCTCTGCTGTTATCATCGATGTCAATATAAATGCGATATGTCGCATTTATTTAGAAACTGAGAGTGATCGATTACATTTTTGTCAGTAGTCAAAGTCAAAACAAAATCATTTCCTCGTATCGTTCGTGTGTTTTTAAGGAAATCGTCAGAAAATTAAATCTGATAAATTAGATTTTCAAAACATGGCCGACTGAATATTTTGGAGAGAAGTATTAAATTAATCAAGTAAAACCCCTGTCAGCTGGTTGTCAAAATTCTAGATTAACGATGATTTTTTTCCAATTTTAAACAAGTTGGATGGCGGCCATGATCAATGGTAGTTTTCCAGAGATCTCAATTCAGCTCCTATAGTTGAAATTTCAATCAGTTTTTTCTTAGCTGAATCTTGCACTCCTAATTCCCTTACCACACCCCTGGCTGCTGGTTGGAGGCAGTTAATGATTACATGAGTTCAGACATAATCCTCATAGGATGCCTCTTATCTCACTCCCGCCGTCCCACGCGCCCCTTGCCACCCATTTTTACACCCCTCTCTCTCCCCGCACTCATTAACCGCTTGAGCGAAACTTATCGACACGAAATTTTCGTATAATTTTTATTCTTTCAACTCTCAAATTTTTCGCAAAATAGTCATCTCGTGAAATTTAGCCACCACACGGATTAATTTGATTACTCCAACTATCACTTGCACTTTCAAGAATTTTTCTTGCGCAATCCATCAAAGCCACCTCGATGTAATGTGAAATGCACTCCCCATTCAGGAAGTAGTGCATGCTTCGGATCTTCCCTATAACCAGTATCCATGGAAAATTTTATAACCATTGACTCAACATGAAGGCATTACGTTTTTAATAGAAATATTTTTTTACTGCCAACACACTATTTATTTTCAAATGTAAGATTCGTATTTAAATTGTAACGGGCAAAAAAATCTTCAAAGTACATTCCTTGAGCGTCGACACACTTTTGATTGAGGCCTTTCCACGACTCGAAGGCTCTATATTGGGTGGATTCCGGAAGGTCCTAAAGGGTACACGTGTCAGCTTATTTGACGGCACTTAGGGTCTCATAGTCGTGTCATTTAAGGGAGGGAGGTTTTCACTTTTAGGAATAGAAAATAGTCTGCTGGTGTCAAGTGGGGACTCTAATGGGGTTGGGGAATCGTCGCGACGACGTTTTTCGTCAGGTTTTCGTGTGCCTTGGAGCCCCAAGCGCTCAAGACCTTCGCGATGAGTATAGCGTAGATATTTCCCATCGCCAAATTTACAGTGATTACTTACCGTGCACTTATCAATTGAGCACAGTTCATTCTGAATGCAGCACTTCACGCACACGTTTCATGTCGTCGTCGGTTCTTGACGTCGACGGGCGTCAAGCCCTGAGATCGTCATCTGCACTCTTTCAGTCATCTTTGAAGCGTTTGTTCTCCATAAAAATCAGTTTATGACATGCTTTCATCCTTAAGCACTTGGTTAATCAAACTCAACGTCTCCGCATTCCCCAGTCCAACATAAAATTTGATGGCGTACCGCTGTTCAATCGTTCGCTGCGTTTTGCACTCAACTAAAAGCCCAATCCAGCCTAAAAGAACGCTCGAAGGTGATTGGCACTTGGCGCGTTTTCAAGGTCAGATCCCCGAGCCTTTGCGGTACGAGCACGCTGCGACGTACGGTCAGGTAAGGAAAAACTGTTCCCGATTATTTTCATACAAACGTTGCATGCATTGAATTTTCCAAATAAAAATATGAAATCAGTGTGAAACGTTTAAGCTCTTTCTCTGATTTACTTCCTTTCTTTATTCTTGTTTTTTTAGGAAGCTTTCCGAACTTTAATTATTCTTTTAATTTACTTGGCACTACTTTCATAATCGCTTTTCGAAGTACTTCCATGGCAATCAAAAGAATGTCCTAAATAAATGATTGTCGAACTTAGGAAAAAAAATTTGATTCAATTGAGCGCGTCTAAACCTGGAGGACATGAAAGGCGACTTCCTCGGCGGGGAGCCCTGGGCGATTGACGTCTTTATCGTTAGAGTACTCTTCTTGCATTTCTTTATTTCCTTCCTCCTTCTGTCTCCTTTACCCGTTTCCCTCACGTGCCATTTGAGGCCATGTTCTTCTCGACAAACGGAATGGTTACTAGGACCGCAGGAGAGGAGGAATTTTTCCGGAGAATGGGTTGGAACAAAAAGAGTGAACTGCAAGGCAGTGGTCAGGGAACGTCTGGACAGTTCTCAACAAGTTTATTCGATGCCAGGAGCGCATACCTTTCCGCTTCTCCCCGAGTCTTCTATTACGAGAGTGCCAGCGGCGGTGGTCACAGGACGGCGGGCTGAAGAGGCGACCTTGATTCCCAGGGCACAGTGCCGGAAAACGGGAGGCTCGGTGAATAATTAGGAGATGAAGGAGTGGGAAATTACTTTGGAGAGAAAGGAAACCAGATAATTAGGGCCAGTTGGTATTTTTGAATTTTGATGATGATGTCTATCACATTTATTACAGATTTTGGTTAATGGTGGTATTTTTGACATACATCTTTTTGAGATTTTCCAACTAATCTGAGTCTTTATTTTACTTTGCCTGAATTTTATTTGCACTGTCATTATTAATTGATCATAATTTCTACATTGACGTTATTCAGATCATATATTTTGGTAATTACCAATAAAAGAGTGAAGATATTCAGATATACTGCAATTTTTTTTGTCTCGGGTGAAATTGATTCGCGCTTCAACTCTACAAGTGTCCCGTTTTATTTAACGGAAACGAATGGTCAAATGACATAAATATTCGACACATGAATTTTTTATTGCTTCGAGTCGTATTTTATTTTTTTCTTTACAGGAATTATGTAAATTTTGATGTGCGTATTTAAGAAGTCTTTAATTTCGTTATCGAGATATTTGTATTCAATGCTCAGCTATTTCGGTTGGCCAAGGTGGTTATGTGAGGACAGCATAACAGTTTTGAAATTGTGGGATAGTAAATACGCACGATAAAACATGTGGATTATCAATAGGAAAATCACAGACAGTCAAGCTTCAACTAATTTATATTTTTGCTGCCAAATAATGTTTTACAACAGTTATCACCGCCTACAAAAGATTGGCATCGACATTAGAAATGAAAGTACTACAAACACTCCGCATAAAGAGGCATATTTTCTCAATAATTGGTAGAAATAACTCATTGTACGAATGCAAACGAGAAATTATGATATTTTATTTCGAAATGTTGTGAAATTAAAAATTTAATCAATTTTTACTTATCGTGGGAGCACATTTTAAAATATAGCGCACAATCGGTGTCGAAACTGAGTAATGCCAAAGACTATAAATATCATGGCTATGTAATTGTTATAACCATGTTTCTATCAGTCGTCTGATGAATCATGATCACTTCGAAGGATAGGAGACAAGATATTTTCTGAACTAAAGGAGGCTCTCCTCAAATTTTTATCACCTGCTTACGTTTTAAACACGAGCAACTTCAACGATACCTACATATATATTTATGATGCGCTGCTAAATGAACTCGAAAAAATTGTTGACTTGGTTACATGAAGTTCCCAAACGTTGTTTAATATGTACATCGTACATAGTATGCACATCAAATAATAGATTGATAAATGAACATTTACAATGTGCAATCAGATGCCGTGAAATATGTCAGTTAAATATTACTCCCTAGTGTTTTTCCATATCTGCAATGCACTGCGGCTGATTTTCCTCGGCATTCCGTCATGACTTCGAAATATGCTATTAGGCGTGACATTCATCATTGTATGTATATGGGAGGTTTCGCACCTGCGCATTCGCGTTCAAATTTCCGGAATGGCTCCAAACCAAAGGCGAATCATTGGCAGTCGAATGTTGTGGAAGTTTACGTGGGGTCTGTCTGCCTATTCCAACTTGGTCCGCAGTGAATGTTTTCGAATTTCGCAAAAATCAAAAGGTCCACTAAAGACGCACTTTCTAAACCTTGCAATCAATCAAAATTCTTCTTTGACGCAAAAAAATAATCCGGCTGCGATGTCACCTTCATTCTTTTTTCCTCCAACCCGATCTTTCTCCTCATTTGGCTGTTTTGAGAGTGCGGGGGTGGGTCGGGGGGAGGGGGGGAGGAAGAAGGTGGGGTGAGAGGGGGGAGGGAATGGCATGAGGCTTCGGAGGTAGGGGAGTAGAAAAATGGTCTCCACTGGAAGGAAAGAAAATGGCAATTTCACGCGGCAGTGGAGAGGTATCCGGGCGGGGAGAGAGGGGAGTGGAGTTGGAGGGTGGCGCTTCAAAAGGAAACCGAGGCTCAAGGAGGGAGGGTTGGGATGAGAGGAGAGATGAAGAACAAGAAATGCTACTCATGTATGGGAGACAAAGAGATGGAGTTTAAGAAGTCTGGGACGCACAAATCCATTCGGGCGCCCTCCGTCGAGTTTCAGATTTTTTTCCTCCAGTTCGGTTGCTCGTCGTCTTTTTGGCGCCACCGTCTTGTCCCTGGAGTTGAATTTCCGGAAGACGACCCCTTTCACCCTGATCTGCCCCCCTCAGCGCATTTCTCCCGTCGAAGACCCACATCGTTTTTTGGCTTGCAACCCCTTGCGTAGAGGTGGGGTTATTATTTCCTTTGTAGGCTTGTTCCGCTGTACACAACGAAGAATATAATTTGATTGTTATGGAGTCGTTCTTGCTTAAGTTGTCGCTCCTTGTGGGGGGTGAGTAGTAGGTACAAGTTCCTTTAAATATGTGAGTGAGTGATTGGTATGGCAGTCTTGAATGCTCCATATGCCAATCAAAATCCTCGGCACCAATCTTTCCTGCCTCCTTGGGATCTCCTAGAATACCCCAATCCATTCCTTCCCAAAATCTTAGCACTTCCTCTTTTGTTCTATTGAATTATTTCGGCGACGCACCAAAACATAAAAACACAGATGTTGATTATTAGACCATAGAGACACAAAGAAAGGACATTCTGAAGACGATGGACGAGTCGTCGAAACGTCAAATAACATATCTTGAGTGTCTTTTCTTTGTGTCCTTATGGTCTAAAAATCTACATCCTTGTTTATATATATATATATATATATATATATATATATATATATATATATGTATTTAACCAATAAGTGTGTGAAATTCACACATCAGGGTGGAGGGGCCAGTTCCTTTCCCTGCGTCGGTTATGCTTTCCCAGGTAGATTTGGTACCCGAAAAATCATATAGCTTAGGTGGAGCTGCAGGTGCCCTGAGACTTGCCCAGGACTAGAACTCGGGCCCTCCAGTCATTCGTCCAACGCTCTACCCTCTGGACTACCGCGAGTCACTAGTATATATATATATATATATATATATATATATATATATATATTTATTGATATATATATATACATTTAAGGATATATATATTTTTTTTAAGGTAATCTACCGGTTAAGGTAGGTTTTTGGATGGACACAACTACCAAACAAATATTTTATTACTCCTAACAAAACACAAAATCCATCATCCTACTCTATATCAGTTCCCTCTTCATCTCTGAGTACTTCCTTCCTCCCTTCATCCCGTCCAATATCCCTATCCTGTTCCTTCCCTTTCCTCATTTGCCCAACATCCTACCCTCTATCACAGTCTTCAACATCCCACTGCCGGTCAGCACCCCCTTCATCCACTTTTCCTGCCTCCATAGGATTGCTCCCAACAAACCCCTCTCTTCACCCACCATACCAAGTACTTCCTCATTTGTTTTCTTCTCTGTCCATTTCACCTTCTCCATTCTTCTCCACACCCACATTTCAAAAGCCTCCAATCTACGTCTATCCTCCTGCTTCAATGACCACGTTTCCGCACCGTACATAGCTACGCTCCATATCAAAATTTTTACGAGTCTTTTCTTAACATCCTTACTCAAAGTCCCCGTCATCAACTCCCTCCTCCTTGTGAAAGCCTCTGTACGTAGCGCAATTTTTATCCGTACGTCCCTACTACTTTGACCGTGTTGGTCCAAAACACTACCGAGAAACGTAAACTGTTCTACCTGCTATAGTTTTTGCCCTCCTATAATTAATTTTTTGCTTAGCCTTTTTCTTTCTAGAAAATCGCATAACCTTTGGTTTATTAATATTGATTCTCATCCCATACCTGTCGCACTGAATTTCCCATTCACTCAGCAATGCTTGCAAACCCATGGCTGACTGACAAACTAAAGCTTGGTCATCAGCAAACCTAACTGCTTTTATGAATTCCCCGCCCACTTTCATTCCTACTTCCAGTTCTTCCCATGCCTCTTTAACCATTTTCTCTGCATATAGGTTGAACAGTGACGGTGATAATGGGCAACCCTGCCTTTCCTGTGCCTGGTTTCACCTCTTCCTAACGCTGCCTATCCGGAGTTTCCGTTCCCCACCCGCACCTGAGCAGTCTGAGACATGTACAGGTTGCGGATTATCCTCCTATCCCACCAATATACTATATTCCTATTTTCTGCAATATACTCATTAGTTTTTCCCAATTCACTATATCAAACGCTTTTTCGAAATCTGCGAAACAGGCAAATACCTCCTGTTTGTATTCTATATTCCTCTCGATTAATAATCTCATTACTGCAATGGCATCACGCGTACCTCTCCCCTTCATGAACCCACACTCATCAACCCCTAAGTCATCATTTGCCCTACTCTTCATTCTTTTGTTTATGATCCTTAGAACAACTTTAGCTGCGTGGGATATCAAAATTATTGTCCTTTAGCCCTCACAAGATGTAATCTTTACCTTTTCCGGAATAGGAACTAAAACTGATCTCACAAAGTATTCCGGCTGGATTCCTTCCTCATAAATACTACGGATCAGCCCATACAGCCTCATCCTCCCACATTTTCCTAAACATTTCAGTAGTTCCGCAGGACTGCTATCCACCCCCACGGCCTTATTTAGTTACATCTCCCTTAATGCCATTTTTATCTCATGGTCGAGTATGCCTGGACTTAAGCTATCTTTCTCTACGTCATGTTCCTTTTCTATTTCTAACTTTGTTGGTCTAAGTTCTTTACTATTCAGTTCTTCTATATATTCCTTCCATCTCTCTTGGATCTTTCCTGCGTCAACTATTATCTTACCCGCCTTATCTTTAACTGCTATTGTTGAGCTTCCTTTCTTATTTCCCGATAAAGATTTAACTTTACTGCATAGTGCACCAATTTCACCCTTCCTCTGCAGACTTTCCATATCCTCGCACTGCGTCTTCCACCATGCTTCCCTTGCCCTATTTTTTGCCAGCCTCAATTTATCATTTAATTCTTCGTCCTTCATTTTGCCTAATTCTGTATTTACAGTCTTCCATTTTCGCCACTCATCCAGCTTTTTAATCATCTCATCCGTGATCCATGGTTTCCTAGTCCTTTTAGCGTTAACGGTTCCAATAGTGTCTTTTGTGACTTTCCATAACCCTTCCTTGATACGTCCCCATTTTCCTTCGATAATACTTAGCCCTTTACCATCCTCCATGGTTTCCCCTACCGCCTATTTGTACTCCTTCCTTTTCAAACCATTTAATGCTTCAACGTTCCATGTTCTAACCCTGCCCTATCTTTTTGAAACGGACGCTACATTTCTTTACAACTAAACTGTGGTTAGAGTCCGCATCCGCCCCCGGGAAGCTGTGCGAATTTATCGCACTGTTCCTAAACCTGTGTCTAACCAGGATATAACCTAGCTGATACCTTTCTGAGTCACCTGGCATTTTCCATGTATACCTGCGTCTTTTGTTGTGTGTAAACCAAATGTTGGAGATGACTAAGCCTTGTCTCCTGTAGAACTCAACTGCTTTCTCCCCGCGGTCATTCCTCGTACCTAAACCGTGGTCCCCCACCTCATCACCATCTCTTCCTTCGCCTACCGTCGCATTCCAATCCCCCAACACTATCAAATGTTTCCCTGATGGTACACACGCGATTATGTCGTATATATATGTATATATATAAATATGTGTGTATATATATATATATATACATATATATATATATATATATATATATATATATATATATATATATATATATATATATATATATATATATGTGTGTGTGTGTGTGTGTGTGTGTGTGTGTGTGTAAATTTTCTTCCTTACCAAAAAATCTCTTCTCTTTAACACTAATTCTAAAAAATATTTAATAATGTATCATTATAATTAGATATCTGATTTATTCCCGCAAGAAATTTCACACGAAAACTATTACGAAATATGTGCATGTGTATTCTTATTTTGTTTGCTTATAGATGGAATGAATTTACGCTGAAAGACTGAATGAATTAGAACTTCGAAGATAAATTTCTCATGACTCGTAGCTTATTTGTATAATAATCGATTACTTGTCATTGTAACATTGACATTTGGAGTTTAGGATTAAAGTAATGACGACATTTACGCTCACTTTCTTTGTTATTCTCCATTTGCAGCAAGTAAAAATGTCATAGAAAATAGACGTCTCATTATTTTTCGCGAAATTCGAAGTCTCACTGAAATGAGTAAATAAATAGCAAATCGAGAGAGAGGAGTAACATTAGGGGACAGCGATAAGCAAAATCTGCAAAAGAAGGTATAAGAATACATGGCGTGTTGGAAAGTAGGGAAAATAACTACGAAATCCAGAAGAAAATTTGAAAATATGGGGTAATATAATAATGGATATTGACATAACTATATGTAATATTTTCTTCATTTTATGTTTCCCACCAGTCCATGCTTCTTTCCGGTGATCTACCAAGACAAATCAGATATGGATTGCCAAAAAGGATATCATTCAAAGCGAGGGCAATAATCTTTATCCTTCAATTCCTAGAATGAGGAAGGAATCGAATGATTAACTGTGTGACAAAGTGAAAGAACTGGAAGCGTAAATGGCGCTTTCTGCAACCGAGGGCGCCGACGAGGGGTGTCCTTGAGCGAAGAATTAAGCGCCCCGCGGGTGATCCGGCCTTAATCACTTCCATTGGAGTGTAGTCAAGAGAGATTACCTAAATCCTTGGTCACATCTATTTTTTTATATGTTCCCTTTTAAAAATCGCAGTGGAGGGAATTAAAAGAAAATAATTCGTTTTCGTGCTACTTTTTTTATTTCGTGGAGACTGCGTTCGGGTCTCGGCTTGGTGAGGGCGAAGAATCCGCCTAATCCAATTAAAGAAGAATAGTAATTCTTTCTGGATTTAACGACCTCGGTGGAAAAGGGGACTTGAGAGGGACGGGGAGGGGGTGAGGGGGATAAAGGGGAGGGGGGTTTGAATACTGCGGGAAGAAAATAAACAGGGACACCAAAACAAATAGATAGGAATCTCTGGTTTGATAAGGAGCGATAAAATAAAAGGAATTAACAGTTCCATAAATATCTCGGTCCCTTGCCTCGGGGGAATTCTCTTTTTTAAGGGGCCCGACGGCGGGCGAGGGTGGCGGCAGGGAGGCGGGGGGTGTCCGGCGGACGGATGGAGGGGGACAGCGGCGAGGCGACGACCCTTTTCATTCCGAGGGAACCTCTTTAAGACGCCGAATGAGAGAAGGGAGGGAGGGCAGGGGGGGGGGACGAGTCCAAACCTCCACCAACCCACCAAACTATCTCCGACCACCCACCACCTTTCCCATAATCCCCTTTGCGTCCTGCTCTCCCCCATATCCTTCCCCCTTCCCCACACAAACACCCATGACTAACCCCATCTATCCGCGCGGAATAAAACTAAATCGCCAGTCCGACCAGTACATATAAAGATTAACTTGTCGCTGGGAAGAAGGTCAAGCCCCCCCTCCTTCTCCCCAACGCGTCCTTTCCTCCCCCTTGCTCCGTTCAAGTTCGCCACAAGAGGGTGGGTGAGGTTGGAGAGGCCATTATTCTTCCAGCACCGCGCGCCAACACAGCAAAAGGACGCGGTGCACGACCCCTCTCGCCAATCCGAGCCGAAACACCCAGGTGTGTGTGTGTGGGGGGGGGGAGAAAGAAGACCCCTCCCCCCCGGAAGGAATGTGGAGCCGGGGGGTCGGATGGGAAATGGAGGAATGTAAGGCCTGCAGAAGGGAGGGAGGGGGGATTTGTGTGCTGGGGAGGGGATTTGGGACCGAGAGGGATATATTTATTCTTTCGTCCGTTATCCTTTTAAAAGGTTCCCTTTCCACTCCCCCCTTGGGAGGGGGTGGTGGGGCAGGGGGCACGAGATCGGATCTGGGCGGGAGAGGGGGATCCGCAATTCCAATTCGATGATAGTCGCAGTGCAACGAATACGAATAAACGTCTCAGCGGTATCCAAGTTACAGAAAAGAAAACTTCGAATCGTATTATCTGTTTCCTTTGAATCTCTGGAGAATTTTCAAACTAGTAGAGTTTAACTGAAAAAAAATCTCATGTATTCTTATTTTTTATAAGTAAAAAATATGCGTTCGTTTACTGTCCAATAGGAAATTCCAAATAAAGGAGGCAGTCCCCGTTCAAATATTATGTGCGTTCCAGGCCGTCCTTATACAGGTACAGCTTTCATCATTAATACTCATTTGTTCTTAACTCGTCAGAGGAAACAGTTGTTTCCAGTAACTGCTTCATGGCTTGGCCTTCACGCCAGGCATTTCCATTCACGCCCAAATTGCTCATCTTGTTTTCTTTATTGGGAGTTTGGAGAGCTGAAAATGTCTCAGGACTTCTGTGAATACTGAAATAATGTGTGATTTTTTGAGATAACTTTATAGAACTAAGTAAAGTTGAAATTAGAGTCAGTTCCTTCCTGTTCAGGACTATTGACCGGTTCGATTCCCGGGCAAGGCACTATGGGCACCTGCAGCTCCACTCAGCTATGTGATTTTTCGGGTACCAGGTCTTCCTGGGAAACCATAACCGGCATAGGGAAAGGAACTTGCTCCCTACCCTGATGTGTGAATTTCACACGCCGTCGGGCTTAGTACTTGGTGAACTCTACCATCACCTACCAAACCGACCTTCGGGTTGATTACTGTGTTATATATATATATATATATATATATATATATATATATATATATATATATATATATATATATATATAACACAGTATGTGTGTGTGTGTGTGAATATCATATATATATATATATATATATATATATATATATATATATATATATATATATATATATATATATATATGTATATATATATATATATAGAAATATATATCGATATGTTTGCCGTAGGTCGCGGTAGTCCAGGGGTAGAGCGTTGGACGACTGACCGGAGGGCCCGATCTCAGGGCCCTTCGGCGAAGCCTCCTTGGGCACTTCAGCTCCACCCAAGCTATGTTATTTTTCGGGTACCAGATCAACCTGGGAAACCATAACCGGCACAGGGAATGAAACTACCCTGATGTGTGAATTTCGCACGCCGTATGGGGCTTAGGACTGGGTGAACTCTACCATAAAAATAACCCACTTATCTAAAATCATAACCTAAATATAGATTTAAAAATCATCAAGCTGTAATAATTTGTGAAAATCATTCACCTTGACAGGGATGTGACCCCGGATTCCTCGAACTCGATCAAGGTGACTGACTTTTACACTTTAAAACTAATGCATTGTAATACACATTAAACGGACGACTGCGTTTAAAATCGCCAAATCGGGATTAGCAGAATTTTTTAGAAGTTTAAGAGGGCTTTTTCAGCAACGTCAAGCGCAAAGATTAAGCGGTATGGTTGAAATATAGGTGATGTTCCTATTCCTAACTATTACAAGATTTTTCTGTCTTAAATTCTTGTAATAATCAATTATAAACAGAATACTCATATTGCAACTATACCTTTTAATCTTTGAGCTTGACCCTATTGAAAAAGCCCATATCTCTCCTTTAACACGTCCCCCACAAAGCGCTTTCCTGACTTCTAATAAGGGTCTAAAGGTTTTCTTGTTGTGTGGTTACCTTTTATAGGCCAATCTTTAATGTTGTTCATGTTGATTTTGGAATGTTAGTGCCAAAACCAGTTGAGTCTTATTTAAAGCATGGAATATCAATAACTGTTCTACGTTACCTTCATAACCAATATCTGAATACCCTGAAGAAAACCATTCTTTCAAATTATATCTTGATCAGCTAATTGAAAAATCAGCAATGTATTTATTAAGAGTATTTCATGAGGGAGACAAGGGGGAAGTGGTGACACTGATTAATACGTATGCTTGATGTGGGAACAATCACAGGCCTCCATTGAATCTCATTTTGATAACTAAAACACTCGAAATATAACAACAGTATTTTTCTGCTTCTGCAAAATCACAATAGACATTTTTATGTAATACAAAACACTAGATTTCTGGAAATTGTAACTTTTTTCAACGCAGCCGGGAGCGTCGGAATTTATATGCTAGCAGCGCTCGAATCGCATTTGTTGAGACTGAGCGATTCTGATTTCGATCCTATACGAATTAATAAACTGGTCCATCTAGGATTTGGGGTTGTATATAATATTGTAGGTGTTGAGGTTCTCTCTTCGCATCTTCCGTGGTCGTTGTCACCGACTCGTCACTCTGAATGCGCTTCCCGACTTCCTCCTCACCGTGGACACGCATTCCGGTCCAATAAATTTGCCTACGGTCGACTAAATTCAAAAAGCGCAGAGGTTCACGAACATCCTCGATGCGTGATGATCATCTTCCCGACGCCTGCGAGCATCTCGATTTCGCCGCCGCGGGCGATTCACGGCCGACGGCATGGCTGCACCGGTGGTATCCGTCCCTCTATTCCGATCTCATCCGGGAAAACCCCGCTTTCCGTGTACCCCGTCCGCACTTCCCACTCTATTCTCCCTCCGTCAACTTTGCGATAAAATCCCATTCGGCACATTCGGGGTGCTGGATGTGGAGAGAATTGAGAGGGAGGGAGGGTGAGGCCGGGATTTGGAGACGGGGGTTGGACGGGGGAACCTGCGACAGGGTGGGCGGAGTCGTCGATTGGACTCCCACTTCGCACCAACGCCGTCTCGAAGGACCAACGCTCAGAATCCCAGGGCACCCTCCTTCACCGAAAGGCCCTCCAAACCATCGGTGACCCCCTCCCGCCGCTTCTCCGATCCTCATCCTCTTTCGCCAGGGGTCCTTTAATCCCAGATCCGCTCCGTTCACGGCGTTATCTCGATGAGATCTTCCTCTCTCTCTCTCCGTCTTCGAGAAGGGTTTGGAAAGTAGAAAATACCTTCCATTCCTGTATTTTCTTCAGCCCCATCCCTGAACTCCTGGAAGATATCCCTTGCACGCGTGTATCACTTGAGTGTGTGCTTATAAATTCTCAATGGTTTAGCTAGTGATATAAGGAGCGGTGGCAGTATCATAAATACATATTTGTGGAACGAGCAAAAGCTTAGTGTGGATACATTTCGTACATAGTCCGTGGTTCTATTCCCGGTCAAGAAACATTTCTCTGCTCCGAATCCGCATTTTTTCACTGTTCGCTCTAAACTTGAATTCGTCCGGTTCATGTAACACCTACCCCTTAATTTTATTGCAAATTCTTGAGAAAATGACGAATATCTTAAGTTCTGCAGTACTTAAACATGACGGAGTTATATCAACTCATTTCGTAATATCCATAATACAATCTAATTGGCACAAAATCCAACGCTTTTTAGGTAATACATTAAAAAATCAGATCAGAATAATTAGAGAACTTTGACGGAATGAGATAATGCAATTTCATCATCATATTGTATAATTATAATTTCCCTTCCTTAACCAATAGTTCTACAAAGTCGTCCTCAACTTAGGGAGCATTTTGGATGAATGTATCTATGAGACCCAGAGGCAAAACATACACAGAGTGATTCACAAAGGCAGCGAGTAATGTAAGGTATGGAATTTCAAGTGATTGTCTTAGAAATTGTTCACCTAAAACATTTGGTCCAAATCGTTTTTTATGGGAGTGTGGCATCGAAAACAATCCATCCAGTAAATTCAGCAATTACCACAAAACTTTCGTTTGCAGTGAAGAATAACCCACAGGAATGAGCTGATGTTTCCAGTAAATCCATAAAATATTTATTTTTAAGGAACTTATATTTCTAAGAGTGTAACTTAGTATTGTGAAAAGTTCTCGGCATTGAATAGAAATAAACGGCTTCACTTTTTACTTTAGTGAAACGTTGTCATTTTTCAAAGTAGTCTCCCTGTACACCAACGCACTTGGTCCAGCTATGTTCCAATGTCTTAAACCCATCTTGAAAATTAGAACCCTTCAGGTTTGAAATATACCCGTCTATTTCGGATGTCATTTCTTTTTTTGAAGAGAATCTCCGTCCACCGGGGTCAACTTTGAGCTTGGGGAAGAGATGGAAATCTGTTGGAGCCAACTCAGGCCTATAAGGCGGGTGTGGCAACAATTCGTTTATTATTCAACGCATTTTTGCCATGGCAGCGACACTTGTCTGTGGGCTTGCATTGTCTTGATGAAAGATGACTTTTATTCTTGCCAAATCTCGCCTTTTTTCGTGTATTTTTTACCGTAGTTTTCCCAGGAGGTTAGCGTACCATTTTCCAGTAATTATGTGAGCAGTGGAGCTAATCCCCCTGTTAAAATGTGATATTCCCGATCAGATGACATCACTTCAGTTTCAGTGATCCCTCGCACTTTCATTCGGCGATCTTTCATGACCATTTTATACACTTATTCAATACTTTCCGGGGGTAGTGGCACATTTTGGCCGACCACTACGCAAATCATCATCTAGTCTCTTCTGTTTAAACTTAAATTCTTGTCCGATGCCCTACTTCATTAGGTCCAACGAGAATTTCACAATAGTTCGTCGCCGAGATGCACCCTAGTGGCTAAAGAGTGCATTGAAAGGGAGATTGACTTCTAATGAAGTAGTGCTACATTCATTTATCTTTACTCAGATGGATAAGGCTCTATGAATATTATTACTTCCATCATGATACGAGTATATCTCTACTCTCTGCTTTCTATACGCTCTATACTCATTTTTTTCCGTCCATTTCTAGCAGGCACCGAAATGAGCGATTCTTGATAGGTAGAGTGTTTACTGGACGGACCTGCAAGAGGGGTTTACCGAGGAGTTACACCAGTAGTTGCATTTTTTTAAATCAATATTTAGAGTTCATTCATTTCATAAGGGTAGCGAGATGAAATAGGAATAAAAATCGTATCATGATATGAAAAGAAGTAAACAGGAACTTTGATGAGCTACTTTGTTAAAATTTGCTAAACCTCCAAATCAGTTTCATTTCTAAAATTATTTTCATTTAATATTGTATAAGATTAAGCTCATTTTACTAAGCATTTCAGAAAGCAAGGGTTTATATTTGGAATGTAAACAGTTTCAACGGAAGAGAGACATCATAAAGCTCATTGTGAAAGTTGAAATTTGATTCAATATGCATCCCAAAAAATATTTGCCTTTTATGTTGCATAAATTATATTTTAGACTCAAAATTGACTAGATTTTATTCACCGTATTATTATGTTTTTTTCTTTACCTTACGGTTCAAACTTTGAAAAATTACGTTTTACCCGAGTGTTGCATTCGATGTCGAAGAATACTTCCTCGTCTCCGTCGATGGAGGGGAGGAATAGGGCACGTATCAAGAAGTGGATGCCATCGCCAAGGAGCACGCACCTTCGATAATTACCCTTGAACGGACGCCTTCTTTGTTTCCTCGTCCCACATGAGGGGTTTAACAGCCCCCAATCCCTCGAATTCTCCCCTCGGTCCATCAGCACCACAACCAGCAACAACCAATTCATCAATTTCATCACCAGAGGCTCCGGGCGTCATCCTCAACCGTCGCTCGCAAATCGGTCGCCAATTGATCAATCAATCAATCACCATGGTGACGAGCAGGAGCTGGCCGAGTGAGGAACCAGGTGGAGATCGAGGTGGTGGTGGTGGGGGGGGGGGGGTGGGAGCAGACGAGCGAATCGGACTCCCGTCCGCAGGGGGCGGGGCCGTGCCGTTTCTGAACCGAGGCGTCGTTTGCCGGCGGGATGTGAGTCAATATTTATCCTCATCACTTCGACTCATGATTAGTTAACTCTTTCTTTTATTTTCTCAACTAAACACGGTAAACCGTCAAAAACCCTTTTATTTAATCAATTGAATTGCAACATTTGCATTAAAAATATCGGCGACGCATTTTTCCTGACGCTTGCGTGAAGTGCTGATTTCAGACCGTCGGTTATAAGTGTGCACATGCTCGCAGATATCGAATTATTGCGATCGATAAGAAGACAGTGCACACTATTAACACCGAACAGTTGTAAATGTGAAAGATCCGCGCACAACTCGTCCCAAAGGTCTTGAAGGACGACCTAAAGAGCAGAGTCGAGTGTCTGTCTGCTTGCAAAGACCTTCTGCAACGGTATCGCGACGATTCCCCGACCCCCTTAGAGTCCCAACTGGGCACCAGCAGACTATAACCTATTCCCAAAAGTGAAATCCTCCCTCTCTTAAAGGACACCACCATGGGCGACCCTAGGCCAAGCCGTCAACGAAGCTTGCACGTGTACCCTTAAGGACCTTCCGGAATCTGCCTATAGGGACCCTTCGAGTCGTGGAGAAGCCGCTCTGGCAAACGGGTGTCCACGCTAAAGGGATGTATTTTGAAGAATTTTGAGCATTGTAGCTATATCCAAAATAAATTGGTTTTTTTTCCTAAATTTTCGCTTTTGCTTGAATACAAACCATATGTGCGCCTTGCTGATACATACGAAGGGAAGAATGCACTGATTCGAACAATACGTGCAAGTTTGTGTTGCGATGCATAGGGCAAGATTTGATATGATTTTGAGCGATACGTGTAGCATTTCCGTATTGAAGATATTACAGGATAGTTCCCTACATGCTAGACCGCGTAGGTGCAAGCGCCAAGAGCTGAAAGTAACCAATTGGTACGTTGTACATATTGCTATTAAGAATGTAAATTCGTTCAATCTATTAATTACATTAAACTCTGAAATCAGTTTTTATAATGCGTAACGTAGATAAAATGCTTGGAATTTCGTCGTGAATTGGCACAATTTCTAGGAATCACAATAAAATTTTAAAAAGCAAGGCATTAGTTGCACAGTTGAAATTTTGCGATCCCTCAGGAAATGGGTGAACAAATACGTATTCTCATTCAAAATAGCTTCTTTTCTTAATTTACAGTTTCATAGTATTAGGAAACTAATTAAACTATCAGGGAATTATTTTATACATGGTATATAAACTAGCTTCATTGTAAAATTAGCTTTCTCTCTGTCATCGAATGCAAAGTCAACAGTGGAGCGTGATTGGTTGAATTTAACTCAACATTTAGGCTCAACATTTAGCCTTTAAACTCAGTAAATGATGATGAGTCTCAGAATCCGAGGCGGAAATTCTTAAATACGAATGCGATGGATTACGATGGTGACTGAGCAGGTCAATGGTATTCTCAACCGAAGTTTACTACATACTTCATTTTTGCATGTTCAGAATTAAATACGAGCGTTGTTATATCTGGTATTATACTTATGTACGTAAGATATTTTATGATGAGTGAGCAGATTGCCATATTATAATACCCTGCTAATTATTTCAACCATCGCTTGCATGACATTTGATTAGCGATGGTCCTAAATGAGTGTTGAATTTAATGAAAAGATTAAAGTGAATGTTAGAGATTGTGCGACAAAGGCGACGATATTGGTGCTCGCAAGGCATGGACGGTGATGTTTATTCATTAGCCTAGATCTACGAGTAATTTGGATTTTACTCAATTGGACATGGATAACTGAGGACGGTTCAAAAATAGTGAAGTGTCAAATCATTTAATGGTTCAACTTATCCTTCGAGTTGCATTCAAATTTGTCCTACGAGCATCAATTGCTTTAATTGGCATCTGAAGGATATGGTCAGGAAGTCGGCTCCTCTGACTCACTTGTTGAAAAAAACGTCATTTTTTCGACATGTATTTCAATAAATGTCATGTTTTGCAATTTATTATTAATTAAATGGTTTACATGTTGCGTGGTGTTCGTTGTACAACTGACTGTAGGGAATGAGTCTACGACAAGGTTTGGCTTTTCCATTCTCGTTGACATCAAGTTCAAACTTAGTTCTGTATTTCCAGTTTGAAATACATTTTGAAAGTTCATTTACAGATATTTATGACACAGGTATTTGTCATTGGATGAATATAAAAATGCTTAGATTATTATTGGAAATCCCTCACATTAATATTTGCACTGAGAACGACAAGGAATTCTAAGTGAAAGTTTACTTTTCATATTTAATTCCTCTTTGGGCACATACGGGGGTCGCCCATTTCCCCCCTTGGTACCCCGCCTCTCGTGGTTCATCACCCGGTGCTTCCCAGATGTGACCAAATTATAAATCACTCACAACTGAGGCGAGGATTTTTTTTTTAATTTCAACATTCTCAGGTAACCGTTTTTTAAAATATCCACCGTTTGATATTTATTGGCTCCGATCGCAAATTCATACCCTTGTATTCAAATTTACGCAATGACTGGGTTCCTTTCACTGGAAATAAATATGTCGCCGTCATCTTTCGCTCAATTTCTCACCGAAATTCACAAGTTACGAATGGCCCAAGTTAAACAAATGAACGTCTATATATTAATCAGTTGTACTTTATATTGTTGGGAGAGCTGGAAGATTTGCTTTCCGTTCCCAAACGTCCATTTTAATTTAATATCATTAATTATCCTTAAGTTTCTTGCGTTTTAGGTCTTTTAAAATATGCTACAAGATCCGATGTTTGAGTTTTTTTGCACGACCTTCAACGGTTTCCCTCTCTTGCCATTTTTTTGTTCGTCTCGCACTGAAATATGATGCCAATGGCAGGTTAGGATAATAGACGGGCAAAGATCCCAATGACCTCGTGGTGAAAGGGCCCCTATCCGGCGATCAACCTATCGATCAATTCCCTTTCAGTTCGATTAATCATTCCACCTCTCCCTCTGCCTATCCCTCATTCCCGCTCGAAGGACTCACCATTTCCCAAGGGTAGTCAACTCCTCAAACGTTATCTGAGGACGAAGACCACTACAGGGAGAACCTCCCTTGTACTGCAGTTACTCGAAAGTACTACGTTTAAAATAACATAATTATAGCAGGCATTTATTGATTTTCGATTTAGTAATAGGGGCAAGCACGATTTTTTTCTCATTCATTGATAAATGAGGCATTGGATGCTTTTTCGGCGTGTTTTGTCTGGAACGAGATCTTTAATCTGTCATTTGATTACACCAGCTACACTTCTGTCTCGGAAGACGCAGTTTCAATTTCATAAATTTACGTATCTAGGCTCATGTACAAGGTCGGCATAATTTTAATCAACAGGTTATTAAAAAAATATTCTTGGAAAATATACATAGTATAGTAAAATTAAATGATATAAAACCGCGATAATTTTGAGTTATTTATGAGTTTCTTTTGCTATTTTCTTGTATTCTCTATCTTCTTACTACTGAAAAGATTCCAATAGCCGCAAACAGTTTACCTTTCTGAAGGATTGGGAAAAAGTTAAAATAATATAAAAAAACAAAGCACAAATGAGGTTAGTTAGCGAACGCCACAAGTCAACTTCAAGGAGGATGCTTCTCAAATCCCTCAACTGTCATTTAAGTCTATTGGCTACCGTTTTTTCCACCCTCCCCACATTTGACACTTTCACCCCCAGCTTTCTTCTCCCTATATATTTTTCGGATTCCCTCGACCCGTTCTCACTTCAACTAGTGTTGTCGTGACGATTCACTTTCAGTACGCTGAAGAGGGCTACTTTGTGGCCAAAATACGCGTACTCGTATTTACCTTTCTTATCCCTTTCCTTTTTACCTTTTCCCCTTCCTCTGACTTGTGGCGTTAGCTAGCTTACCTAATTAGTGAATTATTTTTATTTTAATTCTTTCCCCTTTCTTTAGAAAGGTAAACGGTTTACGGCTATTAAAGTCTTTTTATTAATTCAATACTGGTAGCCTTAAGAGCTCAATTCAATCAATATGCTTACTACTGATTTCCCATTTTAATCTACATAAAGTACCTACTCTATTCTATCCTGAAACCGTCCTTAATAAAAAGTTCCATATTAATATTAATCAGTTCTATTTCATGATGAATTATTTCTATTATTAATTCAACACTGATGTGGCAAGATTGTTCTTCGAAAGAAAGATTGCGAATTCGTCAACAGGAGTACGATCACCAATAAGATCAAATAATTCGTTCCTTGGCTGAAAGGGAGTGGACGTTATTTCGGCTGAGGAGTGCGTTTTGGAGAAAAACCAGGAGATTACGGTACGGTAAGCCGAAAAAGGTGGCAAGGCCAGGTTGATTGGTGTAAAGGGGATCTTACTTGATATTAATTTAAATTTCCTTAATGCTCTTGATATCTCACGATGAGGTGTCTTGACCGACAGATATTCACTTCTTAAGTCATATTCTCCTTCTGTCTATGCTTTTAAGCCTGATGTGTTTTATCGTATTGCTTCTGTATGTATGTCCCGCATCTTTTAACTCTTTTCCGATTTATGATAAATTGATTGCGATTTTTCTCAACGGATTTTCCCTTTTTAATTTTTAACATGCTTTTGCCTTATTTTTTATCGCAAAATATAAAATATTTCGTTGTGTTTATCCTTGTTCTTGTGCTTCCATTACACTTCTTTCAACCAGATCGTTTTTCGTCTCACTTTATTATTCCACTCTCTTTGCCTTCTCAAATTAAATCTGTGCTTCAATGCTTTCACTTTCTTTCATCCTCTATTTCCATTATCACGTATATATTTTTTCCATGCCCTTCCTTGATACAGTCATCATATAGTTTATACTGCGGATTCTGTATCCCTTTTTTGATATGTTTCCAATCTTTATTTACTAAACCAGTCTTCCTATTCTCACTCTTAATTTTTTCTAAACCTGGCTAATACTTCTTTTTCACTGTTCCTGGCAATGTTGCAAATACAGTTTCCAAAATCTTCTCCCTTCTCTTATGTTTTTAATCGGACGCTACTCTTCACTATAACGACATTGCGCTTTGAGCCCGTACCCTCTCCTGGGAAACAGCGAATTAATCACGTTGATCCTAAATTTGTGTCTAACCATGATATAGTCTGACCGATAGCTTTCTGAAAGGGCATTATTATTTATAACTATGCCTTTTGTGGTGTTAAAACTGCATATTACTTACCATTTACCTATTTCTCCGGCAGGACAGTATTACTTTCTCCCCGCGATCATTCCTTTTTCCTAAACTATAGCCCCCTACCTCACCACCACCCCGCTTCCTTCGGCCATGATCCCATCCCCTTGCCCTATAAACTGAATAACACATGAATAACACCCTCGATTATGTCCTCTAACTGATCGTGCAATCTGTCCATTTCTACATTTCTAGTGTCACATGGTGGAGTGCACCTGAAGCATTACTGGTTTCGTTGGTTTCACCTTTAATTCTGCTAATAATTTTCTTTCAGTCACTTTTTAATTAAAAATAGCAATTTTCCACGAAAAAAATAAAGTTTAATGCGACCGGTTTCAATGTTACTACAACATCATCAGGTCTGTAACATTAGTAGTAACATTGAAACCGGTCGCATTAAACTTTATTTTTTTTGTGGAAAATTGCTATTTTTAATTAATCATGATATTCCACCATATCACGCCCGAAACGTCTTTTTTTTCAGTCACTTGTTTACTACTCTTCTTCCTATCTTCTCCTTCAGTATTATGGCCACCCCTCGCTGGCTCTCTTCTCCTCCGCTCTATGTATGTATGGTTATCGCTCCAGTAATCCCCGCACTACAACAGTTTATATCCTGCATTTATTCCCTCCATTCCCGGCTTTATACTTTCTCATTCCCTCACCTCAATGACAACTAAACATTCTAATTTACTATTCTATATTTGCTTTCTTCTGTGACTTATGTATTGCCGCTATAAATTTTCATTTACGTGGATTTAGATGACGACCGCAAAAGCCATGCCTAACTCGCTGCCGGACACGACACACGGCTTAGCGTCCCGAGTTCCGCATTTACCCGGACTCATGCTCTAATTTATGTCAATCAGCGTTTCGTGGAATGATTAATTGAAGCAGTTCCCCAATGCCTTCGTCGATAGTCTTTTCAACGTGAAAACTTAACTAAAATGGCCTTCCCACTGGGGTCAGACATCTTTCCATCCCACTGGGGATCACACGATGTGCGGACTTCCTTCCGCGTGCCCCGTACTCACACACACATATATATGACATTGGCCGCGCCAATTCCGCATAAATGCATATAAAGTAGCCCAATATGCTAGCCATTCCGAGTTTCTTACCTCATGTTTATCCCTAGGCATCATACCCAATGGTCTCGTCATCAAAATACCTCTTTTTGGTATCCCACCCACCTAGCCTTCACCCACACCTACACACCGTCATATTTCAACAATCACGTGATCTCACGCGTGATGTTCTATCGCACTACCTCTCTCTTTTCAGTAAATATCGTTCCAACCTTGTCTCTAGCCAAAATTATACCCAATTCAACCCCTCATTTAATTCCGTCATTTAATCATATACTTTCCTCGGCACTTCGAAATCTCACTCGAAGACGCGAGTGCCTACTGAAAAAGTTCTCTATCCTCACCCAGTCTTTCTTCCGCGAGGGACTTTCCCTGCCGCTTAAACAATCGCCGCCCCCACCCAAACCTCCACCCCTATTTCTTTCAAAACCGGATCTAGCATCCCTTTTTAACCTGCCATATCCTCCGTGCAAAACACACGTTTCCCCCAGGCGTCAGCCTAAAGAGTCCCCGGTCCAGCACCCCACACCCGAAAACGGAAACAAAATAATGAAACCTTTCGCCCGTGCACCTTGACAATAGCGAGCTTTCGCTACTAAGTAAAGGCCTCTCCTTCTCCCCACCCTTAGAACCAACCACGTTAACGCCGTCACCGACACGTTAAACGTCTGCGGGAATTTACGCTGGCATGCCCCTTGGAAATCCCAGCCTTTCCCTTCGAACTCTTCTTCCACCATTAACCCAGCACTTACCCGATTCCGTCCAGCCTCAGAAAACGAACCCAAACCACTCCCATCAAACCACCCAGTTGATATCTTTATCAATCTCCTTCTGACAAAGATTTCCGATAAAAAATTCATAGATTCCCTTAAGCCACCAGATAACCTTTCCCCCTATGAGAGACAAGCTCTCAGACGTTTAGCGTCAAACAAAGATATTATAATCACGACGGCGGACAAAGGGTCATCCGTTGTTGTGCTAAACAAAGAAGACCACGACGCTGAGGCATTTCGCCAATTAAACGACCTTTCTTGCTATGCCCCCCTGCCCCAAGATCCAACCCCTTCATATCAATAAGATATTCTCTCGTTTCTTTCCAATTTTGGTCCCAAAGTAGGTCTCTCTCCCACAGACATATCCATTCTTTCGCCACCTAATCCTATGACCCCCCATTTCTATTTGCTACCCAAAATCCACAAAACCAATAACCCCGAACGCCCTATTGTCTCCAGCATCAACTCACCCACAGAACGAATCTCCGCATTAATAGACCACCACCCTCAACCAATAGCCACTTCACTCCCTTCTTCCATCAAAGATTCGCACCACTTTCTGGAACGTCTATACTCAATCCCAATTCCGCACAACACGACCATTCTCATGGCCACGATAGACGTCACATCTCTGTACACCTCCATTCCCCACAAAGAAGGCTTAGAAGCCCTACAATATTACCTCTCCCTACGATCCACACCACACACCCCATCCACAGATTTCCTCTGAGCTGAGAACTGAGTCAAATCGTTCTCACCAAAAATGCTTTTCAATTCAACGACAAAATATATTTACAAATAAAAGGCACTGCAATGGGCACGCGTATGGCTCCTGCATACGCCAATCTTTTTATGAGTAAACTAGAACATGATTTTCTGCAACAAAAAACCCTAAAACCACTCTTCTGGGCCCGCTATATCGATGATATTTTCCTCCTTTGGTCCCACGGACGCGAAACTTTATCCTCTTTTATTTCCTCTCTCAACTCCTCCTCCTCAGTATCTTTCACTTCTTCTATATCCGACTCGAATATCACTTTCCTAGATATCGACATTCACCTCCCAAACAATTCATTTTACACCTTAGTCCACATTAAACCAACCAATAAGCAACAGTATCTTCATTTTGACAGCTGCCATCCACCTCATACAAAACGCACCGTCCCATTCTCACTCTCAGTCCATGGCTTCCGTCTCTGCAACAACATCCCCTCCCAACAGAAATACTTGGACCAGCTACATGACTCTCTCAGAAAATATGGGTACTCTGAAAAACTACTGAACAGTAAAATCCTCAAACCGTCAACACAATACACTTCCCTTCCCCAAACCAAACCGCCCAAAATGCCCTAAACTTATAACCAATTTCTTCCCCGGAACACACAAAAATTAAACATTTAACTCGTGACCTCTTCCCAATTATCAATAACACTCAGTCCACATCACTTTTATTCCCACATTGTCCTCCTGTTTCGTTTAAACGCCCGTCGAACTTGCGAGACACTATCCAGTCAACAAAACCAACTACGAGCACACCCGTCTCTACCTCGCCCCTATCCGCACCATGCAACCGCCCACGCTGCAAATGTCGTCATCTTCTAAGACCCTCCCCCTCACTCAGTACCAACTCCCAAACTGTACCTCAAAAAATATTATATTTCGCCTCACCTGTAACTTCTGCCTTGCCTTCTACGTGGGCGAATGCACAACCGTACTTTCCCTCCGCATGTATAACCACCGATATTCCACCAAATCTCCCACCTTCCTTAATTATCCCATCCCTACTCACACTGCTTCCCACAATCAATCTTTTGATGACTGCTTCTCCGTTTCGGTGACTGAAATCCTTCCCAAATCTGCTAGTATAATAGAGGTGAGAACCCGCGAGATGGCGCATATCTGGGACAATCATTTAAACCGCCCGGACTGAACCAGGCCCACTGAATGCAAAATATGGCTGCCTACATATCCAACCCCCTTGTTCATTTCCTATTGGTTCCTTGCCTCTCCTTCCCTGACCTCTCCCCCACACATGTCCTCTCCGCTCTTCCCCGAGAACGCCATCCTGAAGACGTCAAACGTGTGTGTGTCTGTATTTTTGTCTGTGTCCACTAGTGCTAAGTGTTATGCATTATTATTCACGTCCGTGAGACTTTCAAAAAGTGTTATATATATATATATTTATTGATATATATATATATATATATATTTATTGATATATATATATATATATATATATATTTATTGATATATATATATATATATATATTTATTTATTTATTTATTTATTTATTGATATATATATATATATATATATATATATATATATATATACATTTAAGGATATATATATATATTTTTTTTTAAGGTAATCTACCGGTTAAGGTAGGTTTTTGGATGGACACAACTACCAAACAAATATTTTATTACTCCTAACAAAACACAAAATCCATCATCCTACTCTATATCAGTTCCCTCGGGATCGAGGTGGTGCGGGGGCTAACGTACTGGCTTCCCACCCTGAGGGCGCGGGTTCAAATCCCGGCGGTGTTGAATATTTTTCAGAGGTATCTCGATCCCTACTTGAGGTGCTTTGTGGAGGGCACTTTGAGTGAGTACGCTGTCCGTCGGATGGGACGTTAAGCCGCGGACCCCTTGGCGCCTTTCGTAAAGAGTAGGCTAATGCCGACGCCGGGTTTCTCTCCACCCTTCATCCTTTCCTGTCCTTCCCCTATGGCGCAAATGACCTTAGCTGTCGGTCGCCTCCCCTCAAAACTACTCCTATCAGTTCCCTCTTCATCTCTGAGTACTTCCTTCCTCCCTTCATCCCGTCCAATATCCCTATCCTGTTCCTTCCCTTTCCTCCTTTGCCCAACATCCTACCCTCTATCACAGTCTTCAACATCCCACTGCCGGCCAGCACCCCCTTCATCCACTTTTCCTGCCTCCATAGGATTGCTCCCAACAAACCCCTCTCTTCGCCCACCATACCAAGTACTTCCTCATTTGTTTTCTTCTCTGTCCATTTCACCTTCTCCATTCTTCTCCACACCCACATTTCAAAAGCCTCCAATCTACGTCTATCCTCCTGCTTCAATGACCACGTTTCCGCGCCGTACATAGCGACGCTCCATATCAAAGTTTTTACGAGTCTTTTCTTAACATCCTTACTCAACGTCCCCGTCATTAACTCCTTCCTCCTTGTGAAAGCCTCTTTGCCTAGCGCAATTCTACTCCTTACGTCCCTACTACTTTGACCATGTTGGTCCAAAACACTGCCGAGATACGTAAACTGTTCTACCTGCTCTAGTTTTTGCCCTCCTATTTTAATGTTAAGCTTAGCCTTTTTCTTTCTAGAAAATCGCATAACCTTTGTTTTATTAATATTGATTCTCATCCCATACCTGTCGCACTGAATTTCCAATTCACTCAGCAATGCTTGCAGCCCCTTGGCTGACTGACAAACTAAAGCTTGGTCATCAGCAAACCTAACTGATTTTACGAATCCCCCGCCCACTTTCATTCCTACCTCGAGTTCTTCCCATGCCTCTTTGATCATTTCCTCTGCATACAGGTTGAACAGCAACGGTGATAATGGGCAACCCTGCCTTACACCCCTTCCTAACACTGCCCATCCTGACTCCCCGTTTCCCACCCGCACCTGAGCAGTCTGAGACATGTACAGGTTGCGGATTAGCCTCCTTTCCCTCCAATCTATTCCTATTTTCTGCAATATACTCATTAGTTTTTCTCAATTCACTCTATCAAACGCTTTTTCGAAATCTACGAAACAGGCAAATACCTCCTGGTTATGTTCTATATTCCTCTCGATTAATAATCTCATTACTATATATATATATATATATATATATATATATATATATATATATATATATATATATATATATATCTACATATATAAAGGAGAGTGTTTGTTTGTATGTATGTAATTTGTTTACTTTTTTGCTGTCATAGAAACAGCATTTTTCCAACTATGCCAGCAGGATACTTTTGCAAGAACACTATTGTATTCAGAATTGCCGAGATATTATACGTGGAATACATCAAGGAAAGTCTTTTGTAGAAGAAAAATGGGCAACTTTGATATAAACCATAAACACAGTAATCAACCCGAAGGTCGGTTTAGTAGGTGATGGTAGAGATTACCCAGTACTAAGCCCGAAGGCGTGTGAAATTCACACATTAGGGTAGAGGAGCCAGTTCCTTTCCATGTGCCGGTTATGGTTTCCCAGGAAGATCGGGTCCCCATAAAATCACATAGCTTGGGTGTAGCTGCAGGTGCCCAAAGTGGCTTGCCTAGGAATCGAACTCGGGACCTCCGGCCAGTAGTCCAACGCTCTACCCCCTGGACTACCGCGACCCAATAACATTAACATAATAATGATGTAATAATATATAGTAATATGCACTGATAAAAAATAATCACAGCTATTATTATCTTATTAATCATTAAAATAATAATTGAAACATTTAATAACTTGGTGGTCACGGTCTTGATCTAATTACTTCATTTTTTTGTATTATTTTATTCAATTTCAATGGTTTTGTTGATATTTATTCGTGGACGTTCCATTTAAAACAATGCATTTAAAAGAGTAAATTATATATGCAATGCCATTAAAACTGAAATTGAGAGACTTTAAAATTGGTTCTCATCCAGACACTCACGATAAATATGGCAAATTGATACACACAATATCAATTTCAGCTGCGTTCAAAATTTCAGAAGAAATTTATAAATGCCAATTAATCAGGGATGTGAGCACGAAATTGCATTCTGGTCACCCAAATGAAAACGATGTAATTATTATAAATCTTTGTCGATTGCCATGCATAAATGTAATAATCCAGATATTTGTGGCAATAATGGCAATTTATCACTATCGGTTTGGGGTGAAACGCCTAACGGCATATAGAATATTTTATTAATATTCTAATAATTGCGCATTTCATTATTAGAGACATTAGTCTCTATTATTTCTTTAATTTCAAACTGGATATGATAGCCGTACACGTATAATTACATTTCTTTCAACTTCAAGCATTTTTATTTACATTTACAACTCATATTACCGACCACGTTCGTATTTTTCATGTATATCTATTTCTTTTTATTCTTCGTTATTTACAGCAATTGCATTCCTCCGAAATTAATGGCCTCATTATTCATGAAACCTCTCTATTTATCCATTTTGCTGAGCATGTATGCCATATATTATGTCTTAACTTATTTGCAGCATGTCTCATTGGAAATATGTTGTTAATAAATCTCTCCTCGAGGGACAGTAGAGAGAAATTTGCGAGAAGAATCGTTTCATCCACTTGGTACAAGCCATATACATTCGCCCGCTTCTTTGTGTGTGATTGCCCGTGTGCAAACCTTGCTAAGTGTAGCGAAGATCTAAATTCTCATTTACAAAGTCACTCTAAGTTTAAAAAAATAGTCTTTAGCCTATAATTAGATTGTTTGTAATTATTTTTCTAATGAAACAAAGGAAAAGGGGAATACTTCTCAAATAAAAGTTGCCTAATTTTGGGTTTAATTTTGTTTTAGAGAGATACTCCCGACTTTGAGCTCTACGTTTTGTGCCTTCCCTCCTATTCGCTACTGGTTCCCGGAATATTTTAGGGCAGGAGTGGAAAAAATGGGTTACGAAGTTGAGGATTGTTTTTTTTCGTGAAAATTTCCAGACTACTTTCTCCCTCCAGCTTTTTGTGCGGCCTCATCCATTCTCGTTCTAGTCCCCGGCTCCGACTTCGTCTAACCAGAGTGTGTGCCTCAACCCCCTCCCCCTCCCACTCCCCCCCGACTTCTCCACCGTCGACGACGGACCTCTCCCCTCTTTCCTGCCGGCACACCACGGCCGCTCACCTCTAGAGAGGGTGCCATTTGTCACCCTGGAGCGGCGTTGCGAGAGGACGCGGGGTGCGGAGGAGGGTGCGGCGAAAGGGCGAGCGGTGCTTACGACTGGCCGGGACGGGGGAGGGCGCCACGTGGTTTTTCGTGTAGCCGAGCGTAGAAAGGGGTAAGGTCACGCTACTCTTCAATCCTAATATCGCTCAAAATATAAAAGATTGCACATATTTTTACAGCAAAGACCACAGGGTGAATCCAGAGCGAACTCCTTTTCATTTCTTCTTCCTTTAAGGATTTTTTGTTTCCTTCTCAGCGTAAGAGCAGAAATCGCGAATCTCTCTCTCTCACGCGCGAACACACACCTACACACTCATTGGCACGCGCACTCGGAAGCATTTCTGCCACAGAAGATCTTCCCGCGTCCCCTCCGCCCTCCCAAGTCTCGCCCAATTTCCGCCCTCCCCCCCCCCCGGCTCCTCCGCTCACCGTCGCCGTTTTATTCCCCACAATCCCCCGGTCCCCGCAAAGCCCACCCAAGAACCTTATTTTTCTCGGCTTCCCCTCACACCCGCTGCCTTCCCTCCCTCTTTTTTTTATCGCCATTATCATTTCTTCCCATTTTTATCCCTACCTCCTCTCTCTCCCTCCCTCTTGCCTCCCGTTCGGTTGAAGTGGTGCGCGCATCTATTGCTCTCCCCTTCTTTATGCCCTTCCTCCTTTCCACACACAACAGGCGCCATGTTTACAGCCCGCGATTTGTTCCAGCATTAAATTGCGGCCGCAAAACGCCTTCCTCCCCCCATCCCCACCCTGCTCTTCTTCCTCTCACCCCCTCCCACCATCGCGCTCTCTCCTACGATAGCTCGCTCTGAGGATTCCTGTTGGTTTCCCTTCTCTAATAATACCTGTGTCCCCTGAATTCGTGTTTGTTTTACCCTTAAGGGCGTAAAATAAGCGTATCTATGTACTAACAAGATTTGACTCTCGTACGTAGAGTTTTTGGGTTCGTTAAGTCATTGAAGCAATTACTCCTTTCCCTTGGACTCATATTCTTTGCTAGCACTAATTTCCTGCCCTTTTTTGAATGATCATAGAGGTAACTGCCTAAAATTACGGGTTTAATTGGAAAAGTTCTCGGAATTAAATGCGTATATATAAGTGGGTGCTCTCATTAAGAATTTTAGCAATTTTTACTTTGATCTGCAGTACATTTTTACCTCAGATTTATTCTACTAATTTTTTCGGATTGAACTTGTAGTATTTTCATATCTCTTTCCTCGGTGAAACTTTTTTATTTTTCAATTTAGTTTCCGTGTACTCTAATGCACTTGGCCTAGGGATGTCCAATGGTCTTGATTCCAATTGCGAAAATTAGATTATTCAGGCTTGCAAAATACCCGCCTACTTCCGCTGTTTGATCTTTCTTTGAAGAGAACCTCCGTTTACCGCAAAAATGTTTTGCCTTGAGGAAGAGATAGAAATCTCATCAATCCAAAGCAGATGAGTAAGTCGGATGTGGCAACAATTCGTTTCTTAGTTTACGTATTTTTTCCTTGGCAACGACACTTGTGCGTTGACATGCATTGTCTTGGTGAAAGATGATTTTTTTCCTTGCCGAGCCTCGCCTTGTTTCGCGTATTTTTTGCTGTAGTTGGTCCAGGAGGTTAGGGTAGTATTATCCAGTTGTTATTAGACCGGTGGGGAGATATTCTGTCAGCAGAATCCCTTTCGTATCCTGAAAAGATGAAGACATCCCCTTTCCGAACGACCGCATTACCTTTGCTTGACATGGTAGTAGTGAATTAACATGTTTTAACTGACTGTTGTCTTTGGAGTATATTAGAGAACGCAAGTTCCATATACGTTCGCCAACCGGTGTGGAAAATCTTGTCTGTTACTCTTAAAACGGGTCAAACATTGTTCGGAAATTTCTGTTCTGATGCGTTTGAGTTCCTGCATCAAGAGTCGCGGCACGCATCTAGAAGATAATTTTCTTATATTCAATTCCACTGTCAAAATGTCATTTGCCCGTTCAGATTGACAACCCTATAGCTTCAGCGATTTCTCGCATTTACTGTCGGCGATCTTTCATGACCATTTAATGCACTTTTGAAATACTTCTAGGCGACCACTACGCGGATCATCATCTAAGCTGTCCCGACATAAACTTAAACTCATTTATCAACTTGGCAACAGT
The DNA here is from genome assembly GCF_022747635.1 of Hetaerina americana. NCBI lineage: Eukaryota > Metazoa > Arthropoda > Insecta > Odonata > Calopterygidae > Hetaerina > Hetaerina americana. The sequence goes on from NW_027286764.1 coordinate 9,875,728, forward strand.
TGAATGTGGAGGAGCAAAGTCTCCCACACTGTTCTGAGAGCCGGCATGAATTTTCATCGCTTTCATACCTTTCTTTACGAAGAATTTAATCACATGCTCGAATCTCATTTTTTTCCATCTTCACAAATCACTATACAGGAACAGCAACGGAGAGGCGCCCGCACCACCGTGTCTCTTCCCAAAGCACCGACGCGTTACGTGTTAGCTCATTAAGGATTATCTATCAATACGCGGAAAACTCGTTGCGCTAGTGCATATGGTGGCGATTTCGAACACACTTTCAAATTGCCCTCGTATTACAATACCCACAGTTATGAATACGTATTTTTCACTGCCAATTTTTAGATATTTGTGCAGACGGCGCGAGGACTTGTGTGAACATCCCTGCGGGTGTGGGAATAGAAGATGCTTTCGCATAATCCCTGATTTTAGTTAGAGGAGACTTAAATGGCGGGGAGACGATCCCGAGAATAAATCTCCCGCTAGTTAGATAATAATCATCAGCAAGTAGAGCGACTGATATTAAATAGAACTAGAACTAGAATACTCCTCCATAGTATGGGATCCATATGAGGTGGGGCATATTAAAAAGATAGAAAAAGTTCAAAGAAAGGCAGCAAGATATGTACTCGGAAGGTATAAAAGAACGGATAGTTTCACAGAAATGTTAGATATACTGAAATGGGAGAGTTTGAAAAATAGAAGAAAAAGGAGTAGGTTAGGCGCGATGTATAGAATTGTTAAAAAGGACGAAGCGTGGGAAGATTTATGGAAAGGGATAGAAAAGCCTAACTTTAAGGGAAAAAACGACCATAGCCTCAAAATAAAAATAAGGACTCAAAAAACAAATAAGAAAAAATACTCTTTTTTAAATAGAACCATAATTGATTGGAATCAGCTGCCTGGAGGTTTGTTTGAGCCCTTTCCATCCAATTTTAGAAGTTTTAAGTTGAAATGTAAAGCAGCCACTGGGAAATAAACTTCATTGTAGTCATGAAAATATTGTTTGTATATGATGCGGACGGCATATTGTATGTGATGTGGAAGTTTGTTTGCATGTGATGTGGAAGTGTCATTGTATGTAAAAATATTTTATCTCTTCTGTTTTTATGTGTTCGTATGTAATTTTCGTTGTAGAGTTATCTTTGACCTAACCTGACCGTTGCCACCAGGAAATTTGCCTAATTGCAACGTACTTGTGTAAATAAATAAATTAATAAAAGCCCGGGCACCTGGGCGTGGCCCCTCGGTGGGTGTTTGCTTCGCCCCGGGAGGACCCTGGCGAGTCTGAAGCCAGGTGTTGAAATTTCGCTTTCACCGTGATTCAGGTGAAATGTCAGTCCTGCGTCTTGTCACTGCAGGTGAATCGGCGTTCTTGTTGTTGACTGCCAGTGGAATCGTTGGGGTCGAATGTGTGCAGGCTTGGAGAGGTCGGTGCCCTGGAGACCTTTCTTGAAGTGGAAAACTACGTAATTGGTGCAATATCCATAATAAGATCCCAGTTCAGACTCCGCGGAGGGTGGTAGGGGCCTGGCCGGATGAAGCACATTTATTTTTTACGTAGGAGCCTTAATGCCTTCAACTACAACGAAAAGATCTCGTCCGGACTCGGGTGAAGGAGCGAATATGCGCTATCCTTGCGAATGAAAAAGTGAAATGTGGCGTTCCATGGAGAGGGGAAACTTCATATCCCCTTTTTGTAATAATATCTAAATTTTTGTCTGGTACTATGCCTTAAGAACTAAAATATGTCAAAAAGTTGCGTAATTATTCATTACTAATCGAAACGGAAAACGAAGAGCAGAGTACGACCATATAGCTTAATATTCCTTTGTGGGTTGAAGCACACAATATTCTCAATGAGAGTCGGCAAGTGAATTCTCTTCCCGAATTTTAACAATTCGCTCTGGAGGAGATTAATAATCAAGGAGTCATGAACTGGCGTTGGATGGTTGACGAACAAGTAGTAAAATGGTGTGACGATCAACGCAACATTCATATTCCTTACATTCTCCTTAGAATAGCTTCCTGTGAAAGTGTACTTACGGATTGAAGGCGACCCGTTATCTCCAGCCGATGCTTCAATTGCCAGCGCTACGACCACATCTCTCCACGATGTGAAGGCAAGTCAGGCCCGCGTTGCGGCAAAACAAAAACGCACCATGGTGTGATTTGTGATTCCGAACCTTTCTGTGTGAATTGTGATCGAGCACAATCCGCGAATTCCTTAAAAAGGCAGAGTGAAAAGAAAATAATGGGAATAAAAACACTCGATAAACTTCAATTTCTAGAAGCTCGAGCGAAATATAGGCAATAAATAGCACCAACCTTTTCTCGAACTTTTGCTCATGTCGCTTCTCAGCCTGTGAACGAGGCTACCTTCTCCAGCCGTACGATCAATGTATTGAATTCATAAAGTCTTCTGAGAGCACGCGAGTCTCGGAAATTGTTAAATCACCACGCACTGCTGGCCTCCAAGGAAACTAACTAGCAATAATGCAACTAAGATGAATAAAAATAACAAAGTTAAAGCCGTGCCACCGGCTAAAACAATGGCAAAGTCACGCCCTTGACGCGGGTCTTTTTCTGCGCGAAGGAAATGGAAGAGTCCCTATCGGAGACTGTAGACCACCTCGTAAATCTTAAAGGGGAAAACACAGAATCAAAAGTCGGTCCCTTACTTAACTACTGGATGTTGTACAGTCTTTTAAATATACTTCATGATGTTCATGAAACAATATTTTAAACTGATTTGTGGGATGAGTATCATGCGGTGGTTAACGTATTAGCTTCCCACTCAGAGGGCCAGGGTTCGACTTTTGGAGACGGAAGATCTTTTTCTTTGGTATTCGATTCGAGCCTACTTGAGGCTCTTTATGGAGAGCAGTAATTTTGTAATTTCACGCACACTTCATTTAGAACACGATCTAGGTTTCCATCCACGATGCTGTACCTTATGATGACATCCAAAGTCGAAACCTAGGTCGTGTTTAAAAAAAAGTGTGTGTGAAATTACAAAGTCACTTATTTCATTTCAATTTTTCGTTTTTTGTTGAGATGTGGCTTTGAGAAACTGTAAAATGGTCCTCTGCGAAGTAATCATTCTTATTTCAATTCAGATAAAATGCTTTCGACAAATATTTCAGCAAATGTTTAATATATTGAGGCTTTTAATCTCGTCAATATTAATCTTAACTCCGATTGAATTCCTTTAATAGAAGCAGAGTTGCAAACGGGCTTTCGTGAGGAAAAAACAAAACAAAATTTAGTGAAGGTTTAATTAACAAGAGATATATCAATAGGTATTAAATATCTGCTGGAACTAGTTTACTCCACTAGAATGTCAGTCAATTTATCTTGCTTCAAGAGTGGGGCTGCTTAAGGAGTTCTCAAAAAAAAAAGGAACCCAATGGATTAATGATAAGATTTCCTGGTATTCGTCCAATCTTGGAGGCTTGATGCAGCGGAGCAAAGAGAGAGGGGAGAGAGAGAGAGAGACTTGCAAAGGATTTATTTTATTTTTTCCGAATGGATTTACCTCCCACGGAGGACATTGAAATGCGCATTAAAGGAACCCCTTGGATTAAAGGAGGCGGAAAGTCTTGTCTCCGGCGAGAGGGGATTATGTGGGAGAGGAGGACAGGAGGGAGGGGGAAGTGTGAGGAGGAGTATCGCTCGAACCAGCTCTGTTCCCTCTTTCGGCTTGTCCTCAGTGATCTGTCGAAACGACCGCCCTTTTCCCTTCGGTTATCGGGGTCGAAGTGAAACACTATGCGCTATCAGCGCCATCTTTAAAGGTCTCTGTGTTTGGACGGGGGTTTCGAGATGGAGTGGGGCGGGGGGGGGTGCTGAAAAGGGGGGAGCGTGGACGGTATGGATTTGGGGTGGGAGCGTGGAGGAAGGCGGAATTCAAACTGCGGGCAGCAGACGGAGGCAATGGAGTGAAACCAAGGAGAACTCTGGGGGACGTTTTAGTTTTCGCGATGCCTTGAGTCATAACGTCTATTCCCTTTCCAATGAATCCCGGAACCCGATATTCGATTAGAGTCGGCTTAAAGCGATAAAGCGCGAAGTAACTTTCTCTTTTTGTTTGTCGGTGAATCCGATAAGCGGATCAGCTAAATTACTCAGAGAGCTTTTGAGGTACGTATTCGTTTATTGCCTTATTACGGTGTGGACGAGAAATTTTATTGTGGATTAATGCTCGATGTTAAGACTACAACCTTTGATATCATTTCGATAAAACATAGGAAAAAAATGATTACATAATTTTGAAATTGAGTTCAGCTGATTCTCAATTAATTACATTAAGGGTATGAACGCATTAGTTTCTGGAGGTGGGGGGGATCGTTATAAGAAAGACGATTCAATGATGGGTTGAAATTACTGAATAAATTCAGATCCCCATGTTTCAGCACCGGGATCTTGCAAATTATTCGCACTCCTGCATACATCGGTCGCTTGGATCATGTATACAAAATTCGGGAAATAGATGCCAGAACTAGCAGACTCAAGGACACCTTCTTCCCACGGACAATACGGGATAGCAACTGCACGGTTATAGAAGATAGCAAAATTTCACTTGCCACCCTCAACGTCCAGGGAATAATTAGGTCAACTCAATTGCATGCACTTTCTACAACCTCGTGTGCTTTGTTGTAAAAATCCTTTCTTTCCGTTAAACCGAATTATAATGCCATTAAATAATGTATTGCTCTTAACAGTATTGATTGCTCTGCCTTGTCTCTTTTTAAGTTTCCCCTTCCATCCCTCGCCTCGTCTCTTTCTGTTATGGGGGATCCTCCCGCACCCTGCAGCGTTGGGTCACATTCCTTACCTGTGTCCTTGGGGAAGGAGACAGTTTTTTTGTTGCATGTCCAAGTAGTAGTGGAATTTCACCTTCATAAATTTCAATTTTTAGCTTGCACGTTATCAGATAAATTTCTTACTGCATCCTAAGGTGCCTTTATTTTTTAGATGAGTGTGTATGTATTTGCATGCGTGTGAACTGAAAGGATTTTCGCATGAATGTATACGTCACTGAGGCTATAGGTTTGCATTTATTTGTTGATTTTGCATGTGGTTTTGTTCCCGTTTACAGGTGGTGACCTAACACCCTCCGCCGCACGCCCTTGAGGTGGCTTGCGGGGTATTATGTAGATGTAGATTGGTAACATACGTATTTAATAACCTTAAACCTTTTGATATTGCTTGTCAATATTTTCTGCGTACATCAATGGTCATTGGCGTGACAAAGGGTTCAAGGTTGGCTAATTAAAATTAGAACTGTGTAATATACATTAAACGTAACTTTTGGTCTAAGAACGAATTTGCGAAGGGATAGGGTTTCAGTGATGTTTATGTGCACATTTGTCTCTGCGTTGTAAGAAGAAACGTTTCAACCGTTCCACATTTATAGTTTTATAAAAACATCGATTGAAATTAAAATAATATAGTTTGTAAATCAATGTCGCGTTATCCTTTTTTTATGACACAGTAATAAGAAAACCTCCCTTTCATTATTGACGCAGATTTTAATACTTGCCATTTAATCCTCTGCATTATTATGGCCACACTATAAGATGAAAGATTTGGGTTTGCCTATTTTTTTCGATGAGGAACCCAGAGCTATTATTTCTTCAATACTCATGAGCTAAATTATGGTCGAAGAAAGCAACTAAGGCGATTATATTTTGGAAATCGGTCGCTCGTGGGGACATACGTATCAGGTTGATTAACTAAAGGAGTTACTAGATTATTACATTCATGAGCGAAGGTCGGAATTTCAAGGACCAGCATCCTGTCCTGCTTTACCCTCAAACAGATATTTTGGCCGTAGAGGTTTTCATATTTCACACTGGAATCCGAATGGTAGAGTGCCAATCTTTCTTTTTCCGTCCTCAGGCGCGCTGAAGGGCGAAATTATATTTGCATTTTGGGTGAAGGGCAGCGGGCAAGAGGAAAGGAGTACTTTCGATTTTTGTGTTTCGGGTGAACTTTTGAAATTCGCGAAGGTGGCGGATCAATACTGCTTTGTTTCCGTCCCGGAGGTCTCTCGCCGCCTTGCACGCTGTTTCAATGAATTTGCACTCCATCTCTTGAGCGCCATTATTCCGAATGGCCTGTCACTTTGGATATGCAGGGAAAGAGGGAACTTAAATGTGGAACAGCGGAGAATGGCGTCACGTGATCGAAAATTATTTACAAGGAAAGATACGAAAAACATGGTTACGTAAACCGTTACTTTAGCGTGATTTACGAGACATGTGGATTTCAATGCAACAATTTCAGAGTGTAAAAATCATTCGCCTTGACTGGGACTCGAACCCAGATCCCTCAATATCCGGTCGAGTGCTTTAGCCACTTAAGCTACCGAGGCGTCCTCTTAAACTCTGAAATTTTTGGGGCTTTTAAGTCAAGGCAAGGCGAATGATTTTTACACTCTGAAATTGTTGCATTGAAATGCACATTAGCGGATGACTCCGTTAAAAGTTACTGTTGCGGCATCTCCCGCAGTTTCTTTGGAGACATGTGGAATTAAATCATGACACTTCTCACTCAGAAGGAAGACATTTGGGAAGAGCCACGATACGGTTGTAAACACCCCCCTGTTGTGAAATGAACATATCTCCGTGTTAAAATATCAACGACGCCTTAGGTCATGCATCCAACAAGTGCAAATGGGAAGATGTTGATGTCTTTAAGAGTATCTAGAAAGTTATCAGAAGACAAGGAAAACAAAATTATAAGCTGTGACACATTAATAAGAGTGAATGATTGGGCGGATATATCCCAATGGATTCAGGAGCAATTAACGTCAAGCAAACGAATGAAGTAATAACGGTATTCACTTAAAAATACGTACTTTAAAAATCTAATTAAATAGAAAATTCAAGTTAAAAAATGTATTTTAAAAATATACACAAATGTAAACATCAATGAATGATAAATTTTACTGACAGACAAAATAAACGTCATTCCATCGTAGGATTCGATTCTCTTGGATTTTTTTAAAAATGTCAATTAATAATACTACACTCGCAAATTGTGCGTATTCTCTTTCCTTCTCGATCTTTTAAAATAATTAATGCATCGACTACGAGAAAGTATTTATTTCTCTACAATGGAATTGATTACTTGTAAAATATCGATCCATTATGACCCGCAGTTATTTAATAGCGAGGAATATCGGAATATCTCTGCTTTTTCGTTTCAGAAAATACCCTAAAACAATCTAATAATTATTAGCGACCGCTGATTTTTAATGCTTGAATTTCTTCTTTTGCAGATGATCCTGCGGCAATAAATCTCCTCATTTCAAATTTTGCGGTCCCTTTTGGGGAACATATTCATTATTCTTTCTCTCGGTTCCTTTACCATTTATACAAGTATTTGACAACGATCGCGAAAAACCTGCTTGTATACAATCGGGCTCGAATTCGTAATTGAAATGAGTACTCTTTACGTTCCATAATTAATTAATTAATGGTTTCTGGCGTAACTTTATGGAACCGATTCATTATAAATAAATGAAAGGAGTGGAACTACAAAGTTAGTCGTTCCATAATTAGTATTTTTAGCTCGATCGGATAAATGGTAGAATATTACTCGAGGCGGAACCCTCTGCATGGACTTCTATTGAAGCGCAAACACTTCGGAAGAAAATGCTACTGTTGGTCATTGCACTCTAAACTCTCCGAAATAGACGAATAGTATAGAAAATATATTGAAATCAGCATTAATGGGTCATAAATACTTGGATATGTTTTTCACACGGCTCATATTACGTACAGAGATAACAATATCTAGTGGCCGTCCAAAACCTAAATTATTAGGTAGAATAACTTGAAATTAAACACCATTTCATGAATTCTCCTTGTGTTTAAACGAGGATTCTCCTCGTATTTTGGAATCTTTAAAGAGGTTAGCGTGTAAACTTCCGCTTTATTCACTTGATAGAATCTAGGAAAAAATGTCTGAAAAAATATATACTTTCAGCGCCTATGCATGCAATGATAAATCAAAACAATAAGAATAATGAAAACGTTAGTTATGCTTTTAAAACATTTCTTGTGCCTAGGTTTATCGTATTTGGATAATAATGGTTCTAATTCTAGTTATTTAATATTGAGACAGTACTCTGGAATCAGACTCAACCTAGTGAAATCACGTCCTGAGCGAAAGTGGAAGAAGTTTGTTATTATAACCAAACTTAATTATGATACAACCGGCTTTAATGCACGACAGTAACCGTCAAGTCAATTTAATTTGTAGAATAATTATAACTGAAGATGTTACATTATTGATAAAACCGGGAATACCGCAACGAGGTTCAATTAACTTTATTATTTTTTTTAAACTTCTTATTCCTGAGGTTGTCATATCATTATCATAAGTGCACAAAAGACTGTATTTTATGCATATTATAGAAATATTCTTGGTACATCAATAAAGGGAAAAGTGATCTTACGGTTTTAATTACTCGTAACAAGGGATCAGTAGGATAGCTGGTGGTGTAATATTTTCCGATGTCTGAATAGAAGGCTATTCAAAATTACAAATACTCATATTAAATATGTTCACTAAATAAAAATTATATTATAATATTTATAAAATATAAATTTAAAAATTCAATAACTTCATGAAAATTACGTACATAACATTTACTTTTGATTGAAGTAACTTTGACCGAAAAGGAGGAAAAAATTGGGTGGTCCATATGATTTATTAAGTTCTATTTCAACCCTTAGGTATGAACCTTTGATGCTAATGATTTATTATTATTTTGTGAATAAATTTTGAGCGCTAATCTAAATTAAGGCACATATTTATGTAGGTGCCTCTTTGAAATCATGATGTATGCGTAACTTAGGGAGACTTGCGGTCATATTGCAGGCTAAGGGCAAACTAAAGAAAGATCGTGGGGAAAATAACCCATTCTTCTCTGTAGTATTCAGCAGAGCATTGAGTAAAAAAATAACGGTCAAATGTTTTGAATCCGTATCGCATACTAAGCGATATCTGTAAATATTTTTTGAAACGGCGGCACACGGGGGCGTTGTGCTCGTAGGCAGCTCACGATAGCTTTCGGAGATCTATGCAGGAGGCTTAGGCAATAAAAAGAGAAGTTCCATTCTCCAATATTGGAATTCCGAATGCCCGCGATCGGTGGATTGCAATCAGGCTGCCTTTGTTTTAGTTAAAATCTTTCCTTCAACATCACTCGTATTGCAATTTTCATATTTCATTCCACTTCGGGGGCTTGTTTATTGTCTGGCACACTTTGCCATGCGAGGGGTTGTCGGTTATTCCTCCTGCCGTGCGATTATTTCATCCCATATATCACGAAATTATGCTTTTTTTTCAATATCAGTGAAGATTTAATCAGGGGAAGTAGTTCATGCGTCAAGTTTTCGTCAAATTAAAATAATTAGATATATTTTCAAAATAATTTACATCATCTTTGGATACTTTTGATGATTTGTCAAGACTGCTTACGTGCCGATAGGTTCTAAGTTTGAAAACCTGAATGTACGAGAAACATCATATAAAAAAGTTAATTATTGTATTTACCACCCAATGCAATTAAAATGCCCTCTTTTAATATGAATGGACCAACTGAAATGCAACGGAAATTGGAAAAATCAATAATATTTTCTAGGCTATAAACTATATTATATACAATGATATTTTTCTGTCATTGGTATTACTCATTCCGTGATTAGATATTCTCAACAGTTACTTAAAAATAAAATGGGTTCACTGTAATGTCACTGGTGCCATTAGTTATTAAAATATATTGGTATATTAAAATGAGGTCTTATGCACGTATTTTCAAGGAAGCTATTAATAACCATCTGTGCATATGTACATAAATATTTGCACGATGCAGGTACATATTCTTGGCCGCTCCTCTGGATACTGTCCTGGTTCCATATTTGATTCCAAAATTTGACAAGAAGTTGGGCGCTATTTATTAAAGGGTCTTCGAGGAGAGAGGGAAACCGGGAAAAATTGCCATAAAGTGGATTGAACATGCGTACTCGCACAATGATTTATGTCCCAGATATTCTTCTTATGTCACCATTTACTCTGGAGGTAATGCGGATGGATTCCATTGCCTTCGCAGAGGGAATGGGAGGCGTCCTTCGGTCATTCACGTGGGCCAATATTGCAGATGGAGGGACTTAAAGGCGGAGTCGTTGAAAGCGAACGAGCAACCTTTCGCCGATTATTTTCAATGGCAGCGGATAGAAAATTGGAGGGGTTGATGGAAAGAGAGGGTGGGGAGAGAGAAAGACGACAAAAGGGGAGAAAAACTGCTGTGTAGCGTCTTTTTGAATACATTTCTTTCGAAGCCTACGAGGTTTTTGAGAGTCGTTGAGAGGCAGAAAGTGGTTTTGCTCGTGTCAGGTAGAAGTGAAGTATAATATATTTCACGAAATACAATTGAAATCGATTTCTTTACTTCGATACATACTTTTTGGATAGTATTTACGTACAGTTTGATTTAATCAATTAATATTTTCATTTAATCCAGATTCATTTCTCCCGCCGAACTGTTTTCTACCTCGCTTACATAATCTGCAATGGCTTTTCAGGTATTTACTTACGCATTTATTCGTCAAATCATGCAACTTACAGCGTTTATTTATTAGTTTGATGGAATGTCATAAGGGTTACCATTCAGCCATTTCAAATTGTAAAAATCATTCGCCTTGACCGGAATCCCGAATCCTTCAATTTCCGGCCGAGGGCTTTAGCTACGTATTTAAACTGTTTAAACGGGATGGCAGCGTCTTCTGACACTGTTATTCCGGTCAAGGCGAATGATTTTTATAAAAGGTAGGTCCAGAAAGTAACTTTCGTTTGGATGTAGCGAGAAAAGTAGTGGGGGGACCTAATGTTAGCTGAGTTGACACACTATTGACACATGCATAGATACTAGAGCAGTGCGCCTCGAGCTGCAGTGGTAGGGAAGGCCGCGCCACTTGTCGTTTGTTTGTACAATAGCGAGTCAATATGAACAATACAATTGGAAATCCCGCCGAATTAGATATCCTTTTGGTGATAAGGTGGCAATAAACTTCAGAACTGCTGGAATTCATCGGAACATTTTTGCCGTGGACGGACTACTTGATAAGTGACTAGAGTTGTGCGTCAGTGCTGTCGTTCGTTTAAGAGGGAACACAAATGTCCATGATGATGACGGCAGAAGTGATCGCCCCCGTCTGTGGTGAACTATGAACTACATCTGAAAATTGACGAAAAACTTCGTCAAAGCTGGCGTTTTGCGATACCTGAGTTCTTTATAAAGTTTTCCACAGATTTCTTGGAGTCTGTTCCACGGAAACACGAGTTAAATGCTACGCTCGTATTTATAAATCGATGCATTTTAATGCACATTAGCGGATGACTCTGTTAACGTTTTTGTAAGCAGCATCTCTCGCAGTTGTTTGAATTTTTAACAAAGGGTCAATTGAGACAGTGAAATCTAGAACAAATTCCAAAGAAACTGCGGGAGATGCCGCAACAGTAACTTTTAACGGAGTCATCCGCTAATGTGCATTTCAAATGCAACAATTTCAGAGTGTAAAAATCATTCGCCTTGACTGGGATTCGAACCCAGATCCCTCAATATCCGGTCGAGTGCTTTAGCCACTTAAGCTACCGAAGCGTCCTCTTAAACTCTGAAATTTTGGGGCTTTTAAAGGAGCAAGATGTTGTGACGAAATACCGTACATACAATGTCACAGGCATTCGCAGTCGTGCGCGAGGCGCCACAGTCCACGAGGTTAGAGCCAACTTTAAACACTTATGGTGTTTTCACTTTGACAAATTCCAAAGAAACTGCGGGAGATGCCGCAACAGTAACTTTTAACGGAGTCATCCGCTAATGTGCATGCGCCTTGCGCACGACTGCGAATGCCTGTGACATTGTATGTACGGTATTTCGTCACAACATCTTGCTCCTTTAAAAGCCCCAAAATTTCAGAGATTAAGAGGACGCCTCGGTAGCTTAAGTGGCTAAAGCACTCGACCGGATATTGAGGGATCTGGGTTCGAATCCCAGTCAAGGCGAATGATTTTTACACTCTGAAATTGTTTCAAGTGAAATCTAGTGTTATCTTTGAGAGAATGGTCCCATAGTGTTATTTTTGTTCTTTCTTCGGAATGAACAGCGGTTATTCCAGCCCGGGATTAATGCGGCGGATGGCCAGAGGCCGTCCAACCGGTGACGGGGACCGATCCCCCGGGGCAACCTCCTCCGACGCGATGGCAATTGCAGTGCGCCTGACCCCTTCGTACTCCGCGCACCGGACCATAAGCCGTCCGTCATCATCACGCTCCGTCCGTGATTCGGGACTCGTTCCCAAAGTCCAGTGAGTGCGCAAAGTAACAAATACCGACCCCGTCTCACTCGGGACGCACAGATGGGAAAGTTCCTTAAACAGACGCCCAGAGTTCCCAGCACCCTTCCAGCCCCTCTGGAACCCTCAAACCACCCACTAGGGTTATTCTGCGAGAGAGTCTTTTCTTCTTCCACCACCTGCAAAAACTCCTTCTCTCGCCCCCTCTCTCACCAGTCGCCAACTTCTTGGACTCTTAGGTGAGAGGGAGCGAGGGCTAGGAAGGGGGCGCGGGTCGTGGATACCTTTATCCCCAGCCGCCCCCGCTAATCCCTCCCCTTCCCGCCGCGCCAGGGATCACGCCAGGCACACCCCCTCCCACCCGTTCCAACTTCCATCTCCCGAACACCCCCGCCCACTACTACTGATACTACTCTCTCCTTCTCCTGCCTCACTTCTTTCCTTAATCTTCATCTCCCACACTGTCGTATCCCCGAAAACTCCATCCCCTCCCCCAGCTGGCCCCTTGTCATTCCTCACACCCTGGCGTCCCTTTTATTTTTCCAATTCTCCCATCTCCTAGGAAAAGGGGATTATTGTCGGCGTCACCTCCACCCCTGCCGCCTCCAAAACCTCCCAAAACTTGTCCCTTCCCGGGCTTATCCGACCGCCGCCCCTCCGCCCTGCTGGGGGATATATGCAATGGACGCGGGTGTGTCCTCTCCCCCAATGGGAAGCCGACTTTCAATGCATCCGCGGAGTGTACTGCAAAAGGGAAAGTATTCTGGGAGAGCACGTTGTGGAGGAAATAAAGAGAAGCCCAGATACACGGTTATAGAGCTTAGTGAATTCTTTTCGGTCATAAAATGTGAGAAGATTCTTATTGATACCAATTCTGAATCTCATCGAAGGATGCTCTCTCTTTGGATTTAGAAAAGCTAAGTATTAAACAATATGGTCAAATTTCATTTTATTTACGACTCTATATTTTCATTCTTGGCATTCGTGTTTTATTTGAGCTAAAGCGGGGATCGGGATTGGTGCTGCGGCTACCGTACTGGCTTCCCACCCAGAGGGTCTGGGTTCAAATCCCGGCGGTGTTGAATACTTTTCAGAGGTATCTCGATCCCTACTTGAGGTGCTTTGTGGAGAGCACTTTGAGTGAGTACGACGTCCGTCGGATGGGACGTTAAGCTGCGGACCCCTTGGCGCCTTTCGTAAAGAGTAGGCTAATGCCGACGCCGGGTTTCTCTCCCCCCTTCATCCTTTCCTGTCCATCCCCTATTGATTTTTGTTCAGTATGACTGACACTTACTGTGGTCCGGAGCAAGTCAGCAAGCATTATTGCACTTAGATGTGATAGACTACGCATGGGCTCTGACTTGTGATCAGATCCCTTTCTAGGTTGGAGTGCGGAAGAAGGTTCGGCAATACAAGATCCGATCCAAAAGTAGTCGGACTGAGTCGATTAAATATATCTGCAAGAATTTGGAACGGGGGAAGATGAAGTAGTCTGGTGGGGTATTTTATAAAAAATTAGGATCCTCACTCCGATGGTCGAGAAGCTCTGGGCAGATCCGCGTGCGAGTTTTCTTTTCTTCATTCGAGAGAACTCGCGGCACCAACTTCGCACACACCATTCCCATGCCCATGTTTTCGGTCACAAGTGTATGCACTTCACTTTTAGGGAAGCCCAGTTCATCAGATACCATGCCCGAAGCAACTTGTGCCAATCAAACACACGTACCCCTGCCTTTCTACCAATGGTGTTATCACCATAAGCTGCCTTAAGCTGCTCCAGTAACTGGTTCATGGCGGAGTGTAAAGAGGTTACGTTATAGAGGTTTCGCAAACGAACAACACTCACTCCGCAAAGGCTGGGAGCCAACTGCCGCCGGCCTTATCTGAGACTCCCTTCCCACGAACCCAGCCAGAGAAACCGCCGCCCGTCCGTCCGTCTATCCGGGAAAAAATAATTCTTACTGCTTTTGGGACAGACCTTGTAGGAAAACAAGGCTCAGCCCTCCAGGGAGAGGATATTTTACGTTTGATTTATTTGATTGGTTTAATTAGAACGGTTGCAATTGGAAGATTACTAGAGCGCCATATCACAACATTTCTACTCTAAGCATAGCAACACCTTTTGTGTTACAACCATGAGGGTAATTAAATCCCTTAGTCGTGTTTTATATGCTCCGAAGGATGACTCAATGGCTGTGCCTTGATACTTGAAAAAAACATCAGAGAATAATAATACCTCATATTTCATCTTTTTTAATGCCGCTACACAACTGTTTGGTTACAGCTTAATTTTGAAACTTTATTCCAGAATACATCGACGAACATATTGAAGAAAGTAGTGAAGTGAAATAGGTTTTTCCTTTTAAGTCAGCTATTTTCAACGCATACGCAGAGAAAGAGATACGCAATTAAGTGAGACACTGGAGCAGCGGTGGTAGGATGAATAGTTACTTGGGAATAAGTATGTCAGACTTGCACATGATCAAGCTAGCGGTAGCTGGTCAGACAGGTGCTTGCAATCATAAAACCTCGCATTAAAAAACCTCGAGAATAATAATAATGGAATATGGAATAAACATTTGAAATAGCAAAAAAATAGTAAAGAAGTTTTCAACATATAGTTGAAAGATTAATTTGGAGAACAATGCATGTTATCTTCTAATTCTCATAATATCTTATCTTTCATATCGTTTTTCCGATGATTATAGATATTTATGGCATTACCATTCATGCAATCTGATACATTTATGTGATAAATTCAATTTAAACATTTCTTAATATTTCAGGTCATTGAATTTAACTTGAAAATGGGCTTTTTATAGGCCTATTTGAGCACAGTTATTAAGAATTCTGGGTGGACTACGATCTTGGCTTCGAAGAACCGTTAGTCTTCGATATTACATTTTGACTTTCTTTTTATTGATATAAAGGACGTGTTTCTCAAGCGCCTCAAAAATTAACCCAGAGTCATAAATGTGACAACGATGCTCAAAGTATATAATACATGTAAAATAACCTTAGGGTGAAACAAAGGAAATATAAGACATAGTGATTTAACACTCCTCCTCACAAAGGAAAGATGCAGGCGTCAGCATTTAGACTGACTCGCTGGAAGTCATTAGGGCATTTCCACCGCCAATCGCTTATGCCATCGTCTTGGGGATAATCTTGAAAATTTCGGGGGAGAGCTCTGTCCGACGGGATGCTTAATAGGATTCTGAGGGAAGATAGAAGATTGGGAAGCGGGGGGAGGGCGGCGGAGTCGGCCGCAAGGGATGAAGTGCTGACGGTCTATTTTGCGAGAGATGCTTGAAACCCGCCCTCAGATCTTCCACGCATTAAGAAGAGGGGATTAAAAGGAAGCCTGCAGATTCGGGCGAGGGTGAGAGCAGGCGAGGAGGAGAGGGTGACCCACTTCGAGGCGTACCACCAGCGTGGTAGAAGGGCTTTGCGTTCTCGTTATGCCTAGCTTGGTTACTTGGTAACGCGACATATGATTAATGATGCCTGATGGACCGAATGGCAGGAGCCTGACGACAGTTGGTCCACTCAGCGTCTTTTCCTCTGAAGGATATGAATTCGACCTTCAGTCCTGCACACATGAGGACTCGGCCAACTGGGCCGCCTGTCAGCGGGAGAGGCAACGCTTACACAGTTGCCATCTCACGAAATTCTTCCAATTCTTCGAAATCGACTTCAGCAGCATGGAGAAGACAGAAGAGAACCGAAATAGTAAGAATTGAGAAATGGTATTTGAAAACAATCGTTGGGACAGGAGGGATAGAAAATAAATAACGGGCAAAGTAGAGAGGGAATAATATGTAGATATCTTGAGACCATTCGATTTGGGATGGAAGGGCAGCGAGGATTATTACAGCGCTAAATGTAATAAAATAGTGTGAAGGAGAAGGGACTAAGCGACAGATGGCAGTAGTAATCAACAACAATGCTGGGACATGCATCGTTAGCATTGGTGATTGGTAGAATATTATCATTAGAAGTACAAGGTCTGTATAAAAAGTTTCGGTAAATATTTTTGCCTAAAGTGAGCGTGAAGTGCTGGATACTGACCGTCGTTTAGTGTGCGTACGATCGCAAGTCGTGTAGTGGCATTGATAAGACGACAGTGCACACCATTATGACTGTAAGTTTAGCGATGCGAAAGATCTGCGCTAAACTCGTCCCGAAGGTCTACGGGTGGACGACCAAGAGCAAAGTCGAGTGTCAGCTTGAGAAGACCTCTTGTAATGGTATCGTGACGATTCCCCAACACCCTTACAGTCCCGACTCGGCACCAGTAGACTATTTCTTATTCCGTAAAGTGAAATCCTCCCTCAAAGAAGGGGTCCACCATGTGCCGCCAGGGAGGCTTGTTCGCGTACCCTTAAGGACCTTCTGAAATCCGCCTACCAGGGAGCATTCGAGTCGTAGAAAAGCCGCTGGCAAAAAAGTGTCGAAACTGAATGTACTTTGAAGAAGTCTGAGGCATTGTAGCAATATCATATCTTAAATTAAGCTATTCTCCCGAAACTTCTCCAGATACTTTTAATACAATTCATATAAATACTGAACTAAATAACTAGGTCATCATTCAGGTAAACATTCATACATGCACTCACATCGGGAAAGAAGTAGACAGGGTATAGGATCACTCAGAGGAAATAATTACGTGTGTCTCTTATAGGAAGCATTTGTCAGTGAAAGGGACTTGGGCCGCGACGCGACGGTCGGCGACGGGAGCAGTGGTGGTGAGGTGGACGAGATATCGCTGAGGAATAAGGAATGACCTTTGGGAGAAAGCAATAGAGTTCCGCAGGAGGCAGGGTTGAATAATAAAAACGAGGGCATTGTAAAGAGGAAGGGTGCCTATTACCGCCTCTACTTTACAGCGTATACTACCTTGATCAAAAATTTCCCGGAATTTATTCAGAAAATTAAAAATACAAGTTTATTCATCTAAATCTATATTGTCCCCTTCAAAGTAATCCCCATCGACTGCAACACACTTATGCCAGCGCTTGATCCAATCCTCGAAACATTTTTTATATTCGGTTTTCGGTATGTCCATCAGTGCTTCCTGCGATTTTTCCATTACTTCCTCTCGGCTGCTAAAACGCGTTCCCCGTAATGGTTTTTTAACTCGATTGAACAGAAAGAAGTCACAGGGAGCCAAATCAGGTGAATTAGGTGGCTGTTGGATGGTATTTGTTGCATTTTTCGTCAAAAAATTACGAATAATGATAGCACTGTGCGACGGTGCGTTATCATGGTGCAAAATCCACGAGTTTTCTGCCCACATTTCTGGTCTCTTTCGGCGAATTGCTTCACGCAAACGTCTCATAACGCCCAAATAATACTCTTTGTTTACTGTCTGGCCTTCTGGCAAAAATTCATGATGCACTACACCGTTGTAATCCATGAAAACCGTCAGCATTGCCTTCTTTTTTGACTGAAAACGACGTGGTTTTTTTGGTCTCGGCTCATTTGGTGAACGCCATTCACTTGCCTGATATCTGGATTGCGTGTCGTACTCATAAACCCACGTCTCGTCTCCAGTAATGATCCTTTTGATGAATGTGGGATCGGATTCAGCCTCGCAAATCATGTCTTTTGCGACGTCAACACGGTCTCTTTTTTGCATGAAATTGAGGTCTTTTGGCACCAACTTTGCTGCTACACGACGGAAACCCAAATCATTAACCACAATGTCTTGGGCGGATCCATAGGCAATGTTCAAGTCCTCCGCTATTTCTCTGATGGTTAATTTGCGGTTATTGACCAACATTTCTTTTACTTTATCAATTTTTTCACCGACTTTCGATGTCGATGGTCTGCCACTGCGTTCATCATCTTCGATTGACTCACGACCACTTCTGAACCGCTCGTGCCACTGGTAAACGACCGTTTTTTTTAGAGAATCGTTGCCGAAACACTTTTCCAACGTCCGTGCGCCACTAAATCCGTTTTTTACGCAAAATTTAATACAAGTTCGTTGTTGCAAATTTAAATCCATTTCTGCAATTGTAAAAAATCGCCAACTCACACAGAGATAGATGTACTCTTGGCTACGTAACTTTAGCAAATGTCAAGTTATGACACTAAGATTTAAAGGGAATATCAACAACAGATGTACCAATTTAACAAAAAAAACAGAACTCAAATCGGAACGATGGGAGCGCCACACGGTGGTTATTCCGGGAACCTTTTGATCAAGGTAGTATGTGGAGGAAAACGTGCAAGTGTAATAGTAAGAATGGTGATAAGAATAAATTAGGAGGATTTCATAAACTCAGTTTTTAGGATGATTATCATTTTTTAAATAATGCTCAGTGTGTTGGAAAATCAGCTTTGGCATCAATGGAAAACAATTTAAAAGCCAACCGACGTTACCCCGCCGACCCCGGTGGCGGCGGGGTAACGTCCTCGTTTGCCATTCCGCCTGGCGCCCGGCGGGTTTGATTCCCGCCTGGGTGAGTTTCTCTCCATCTAGGGCTTGGGTGTTTGTAAATGTTACCATTGTTATCGATGTTAATAGTTCGATGTGCTGTTTTCGGATTAATACTGAATAAATAAATAAATAAATAAAAATATTAATGGAACGATGTGTATTTATTAGTGCAAATCAAAGTTAATTTAATTGAAATCGGGGAGAAAAATATCGATGAGATGGGACAGATAATCTACCTTGCATATATTTCGGACCAATATTATCAAAGCAGCAGGGATAAAAGGTGAATTGAGTGAGGGGGAAAACTTTCAGAAGAAGGAGAGATCAGAGGACGGGGCCGTTGAGTAGTGATTAAGCTTAAAATTGTGGAATCGAGCGCGGTCTTGCATAGTTGGGAAGACTTGTATGTCCGTGGCAGCAAAATGGTAAGCGTAGATATAATTAGCTGGGGGGTGTGTGGAAGGAAAGAAAAATTATAATGGTAGCAAACACGTATGAAGAAAAGTGTACTTGGCATTGAAGAGTTGTTGAACGAAGGAAGTTGCAGGACAATTTATTCTTTTGTGGGGTTTTAGTTTTTTCTTGTTTGGTGTGGTTATAAGATATGCACGAGTGCTCTTTTCTCCCCAGAGTAACCTTAAATAGTTGCCCACTATTTAATATACATATTCAAAAGTGGTGCTAACATTTCTTCATCCGAAAAAATGCAAGGAACTCGATTCGCAGAAATGAACTTACTGTAAAGAGCAAACCCTACGATATTTTAGGAAAATACGTGGCAGTCTAGAAGGTGCAGGGATAGGCAGAATGCTATCCAGTCGCTCGATGTTTTTATGATATCCAGAATAGGAAAAATTGGAATTCCGCAGGTGTTGGTTGGGGGTTTTTATCGTTTTACGAGAGTATATTTTGATACTTCCGTCTCGCGTGCCCTCATCTTAGAGATTCACCATCCATCATCGATCCACCCCTGCACTTTTCCATGTAGGCGCCGAGTTCGAGCGGAAGGGAAGGATTCCCTTTGGCGGGATGGAAGCCGATGAAATGGCGAATAATAAACACACCGTTCCGGAGAGCACGCTTCCGCCGGGAGAGAGTCTCTCACTCACTCCGTTGTCCTTGCATCAATCCTCTCTCCCCCCGACACCCACTCCTCCCCCGATACCCTTGCGATCAAGTATGGATTCGGGGAAACCGTGGATTCGACAATCAATCACTAATCCCCTGGAATTCAGTCGATTTTTAATTTATTTTTCTTCACCAATAACAGTATTTGCTGAAATCAACCTCATACTCCAGTAGAAATGCCCGATTGCATGCATGCCTCGTATTGGGAATTGTTTATGGGCAAAAAGGAGAAAGTAGTAAAAGGCTTCTTATCAGCATTGCATTGAAAAATAGCTCGCGGTGCCTTGCGATCAAGTTCGCACACCCTTGCAGTAATTGCGATGCGCATACGATAAGGCTAGGAATGCTTAAATGTTGCGATTTGTTCTCTCCATTTTGTCATGTTATAGTTGAGCATTTATTCCTTTGTTTAACTTACGGCCATATATGGTTAGGATGGTGGGCAAAAGTCATTACGCGATACTTTAGAGTCGAGTTGACCTTTGACCCATCGGATTTAGACGCAAATCGCAGGAAATGCTGACCTCCTTGAAAAGAATTTCAATTTTAAGCGTTTTGAGAAAAACGGCCAGATAAATAATACCCATGTTTAAAATAACAGTTTTCAAAAACTGCAGATATTCATGATTGCTTATTTCAAAGCGGAATAAGCGCAAAAAAAATGTTTCATCGCTCT
This sequence comes from Hetaerina americana, assembly GCF_022747635.1. Taxonomy (NCBI): domain Eukaryota; kingdom Metazoa; phylum Arthropoda; class Insecta; order Odonata; family Calopterygidae; genus Hetaerina; species Hetaerina americana. The sequence goes on from NW_027286764.1 coordinate 9,896,351, forward strand.
TTTCAACTTATCATCAGTTCAGAATTTTACGATGGTTATTCTAATTTATTTCAAACAATCCGGAAAACTATTTTGTTAAAATTTGAAAAGGCCTAAACATAAACAGTGCCCAAATTCTAATTTCGCTCATTTTTCTGGATATTATTATTATCATTATTAGGTAATTTGTCGGATAAGGTAGGTTTTTGGATAGAAACAACAACTAAATAAATATTTTGTTACTCCTAACAAAACACAAAATCCAGCATCCTACTCTGCATCAGGTCTCTTCATCTCTGAGTACTTTCTTCCTCCCTTCATCCCGTCCAACATCCCTATCCTGTTCCTTCCCTTTCCTCGTTCGCCTAACATTCTCCCATCTATTACAGTATTCAACAACCCCTTGCCAGTCGACACCCTCTTCATCCACATTTCCTGTCTCCATAGGATTTTTCCCAACGAACCCTTCCCTTCGCCTACCATACCAAGTACTTCTTCATTTGTTTTCTTCTCGGCCCATTTCACCTTCTCCATTCCTCTCCACACCCACATATCAAAAACCTCCAATCATCGTCTATCCTCTTGCTTCAATTACCACGTTTCCGCGCCGTATATAGCTACGCTCCATATCAAAGTTTTTACGTGCCTTTTCTTAACATCCTTACACAACGTCCCTGTCATCAAATCCCTCCCTCTTGTGAAAGCCTCTTTGCCTGGCGAAATTCTTGTCCTCACGTCCCTACTACTTTGACCGAGTTGGTCCAAAACACTTCCGAGTTACGTAAACTGTTCTACCTGCTATAGTTTTTGCCCACCTATTTTAATGTATAGCGTAGCCTTTTTCTTTCCAGAAAATCGAATAACCTTTGTTTTATTAATATTGATTCTCATCCCATACCTGTCGCACTGAATTTCCAATTCACTAAGCAATGCTTGCAGACCCTTGGCTGACTGACAAACTAAAGCTCGGTCATGAGCGAACCTAACTGATTTTACGGATTCCCCGCCCACTTTCATTCCTACCTATCTATCTCTTCCTCGAGTATGCCTGGACCTAAGCTATCTTTCTCTACGTCATTTTCCTTTTCTATGTCTAACTTTGTGGGTCTAAGTTCTTTACTATACAGTTCTTCTAAATACTCCTTCCATCTCTCTTCGATCTTTCCTGTGTCAACTATTACCTTACTCGCCTTTTCTTTAACTGTTAGCATAGATCTTCCTTTCTTACTTCCCGATAAAGCTTTAACTTTGCTGTACAGCGCACCAATTTCACCCTTTCTCTGCAGACGTTCTATATCCTTTCACTGCGTCTTCCACCATGCTTCTTTTGCTTTATTTGTTGCCGATCTCAATGTATTAATTAATTCTTTGTACTCCAATTTGCCTAACTCTGTATTTACGTTTTTCCATTTTCTCTGCTCATACATCTTTGTAATTATCTCATCCGTGATCCATGGTTTCCTAGTCCTTTTCGCATTAACGGTTCCAATACTGTCTTTTGCGGATTTCGATAACCATTTCTTGATATTTTCCCATTTTTCTTCGACAGTACTTAGCTCTTTACCATCGTCCATGATTTCATCTACAGCCTGTTGGTACTCCTTCCTTTTCAACCCATTTAATGCTTCTACATTCCATTTTCTAACTCGCCGCCCCTGCCTTATCTTTTTGAAACGTACGCTACATTTCATAACAACTAAATTGTGGTCTGAGTCCGCATCCGCTCCCGGAAAGCTGTGGGAATTTATCACACTATTCCTAAACCTGTGTCTAACCAGGATATAATTTAGCTGATACCTTTCTGAGTCACCTGGCATTTTTTATGTATACCTGCGTCTTTAGTGGTGTCTAAACCAAGTGTTGATGATGACTAACCCCTGTCTCCTGCAGAACACAACTGCTTTCTCCCTGCGGTCATTCCTCGTGCCTAAACCGTAGTCCCCGACCTCATCACCATCTCTTCCTTCGCCTACCGTCGCATTCCAATCCCACATCACTATCAAATGTTTCCCTGCAGGAACACACGCGATTATGTCCTCTACCTGTTCGTATATCCTATCGACCTCTTCTTCCTTATGGTTGTTTGGTGGCATGTATACCTGAATAATAACCAAGTTCGTCGGGCCTGCTTTTATCTCTATTAGTAACAATCTATCCGTTAACTGTTCTATGTCGACTACGCTTCTTCCTACCTCTTCATTTAATACTATGGTAACCCCTTTGTTGGCTCTCGTTCCCGGCGCTGTATAATATTCTATACTGATCAATCCAGTAATCCCCGCTATCCTTCTATCCTACCTCGCATAGGCCTAAAATATCTATATTTTCCCTTTCTATCTCTCGCTTCATATTCTCCAGTTTTCCTGTCCTCATCATTGTCCCAACATTCCACGTTCCTATTCTAATTAAAGTGGTCTTCTTCTCCTGAGTCTTCCGTACTGCAGCTGCTGCTTTTTCCTTGCAAGGATTTCGTGGAATGACGACCGCGGAAACCTTGCGTCTCCCGCTGCCGGGTACGACAGGGCCAATTGGGCCGCGCCCCGTAGTTGCGAGGACTCATAATCTCTCTTGTGTCCACCATTTAAATCTTGGGAATGATAATTGAGGTGGTTTCCCGTTGCCTTCCTCAATAGTGTTTTTAACGTGACACCATCACTTACTGGCCGCCCCACTGGGGTCAGACGCCATTGCAGCCGCCTCACTGAGGAACAGACGCTGCGTGGACTACCTTTTGTCTGGCTCCTAACCTTCGACCTAACTGGCATGGGTGACCGTACCTGGAGCAATTATTATTACTTCCGCCAGCACAGCTCTAGGGGTCATCGGAAGGCACAAGCCCTTTCACCGTGTCAAGGTTTTAGCCCGGGGAGGGGTAAAGGTTGTCAAAGGAATATCAAGGAAAGACGCACGTAATATAAATATGAATTATATTGCAATCAATTCAGTTATTATTTTTTGGAGCTGATGCGCATGGTACACATTCAGTTAAAAGTAATCCTTAAGTAATCAAAAACTATAGTAGTCATATCTACAATGCAACAATGTCAGAGTGTAAAAATCATTCGCCTTGACCTGGATCCAGGTCAAGGCGAATGATTTTACTCTCTGAAATTGTTGCATTGAAATGCACATTAGGGAATGGCTCCGTTAAAAGTTATTGTTTCGGCTTCTCCCGCAGTTTCTCTGCAGTTTTATCTTTATATACCAGTTTCCCTAAAAATTATTAACCACATTCCTTCGAATTTAAAAGTAATATTACAATATTTTTACTACTTTTAATTCATTTTTTAAAAAAATCAAGGTTTTTATCATTTAATGCATGTATGAATACAGCTTCAATGTGAATTAAAAAGTTTCATAAAAGGGGAATACCGTTTAAACATTAACTAATTTGTGTTTTTAATGGACCTATTTGACTTTAACTAATTTGTGTTTTTATTGGATCTGACTTCGAATTTTTGGCATATTGAGATTTATTTGGGTTGTGTTACCACTAATACTAATCAACAAAATGATTCGTCAGATTTATTCCTTAACTTTTGTCTTATTGATGAATTATTTTGGCTTTTTGCCTCTATGATCCTCAGCATTCTTCGGTGTGCAGCAGAGGTTTTTCTCCTAAGCCATAAGGAAATAGAATTGTGTTTTTCAGAGAAGTGCGAGCTGTGTATCTTCTCTGCAGAGTTGATGACATCATTTTTATATCATTGACATCTATATAATTAATGGTAATAACTAGTCACATGGAAATTATCAAACACTATATTAATCTTCATTTTATGTAGAAACAAGTATTTTCATCGAATTTGAGTCTGCGTCACTCACCCAGAGTAACTCTTTTTTCTCCTTAGGCACACACTTTTACAGTGACACGCAGATTAGTGATCTTTCTTTAATTCTTAAAAAAGAGCCTTAGCTATTCTCATCAAAATGAAAGATTTCTCCTCATTGGGGTAGTTTCAATTCACATGTAGGACTCTTTCCACTGAATTCTATTCTGATAACATTTTTCTTTGTAAACACCCCTCAGCTTAAAAAATATATCCTATTGCTTATACTACCTTGATCAAAAAGTTCCCGGAATAACCACAGTGTGGCGCTCCCATCGTTCCGATTTGAGTTCTGTTTTTTTTGTTAAATTGGTACATCTGTTGTTGATATTCCCTTTAAATCTTAGTGTCATAACTTGACATTTGCAAAAGTTACGTAGCCAAGAGTACATCTATCTCTGTGTGAGTTGGCGATTTTTTACAATTGCAGAAATGGATTTAAATTTGCAACAACGAACTTGTATTAAATTTTGCGTAAAAAACGGATTTAGTGGCGCACGGACGTTGGAAATGTTGGAAAAGTGTTTCGGCAACGATTCTCTAAAAAAAACGGTCGTTTACCAGTGGTACGAGCGGTTCAGAAGTGGTCGTGAGTCAATCGAAGATGATGAACGCAGTGGCAGACCATCGACATCGAAAGTCGGTGAAAAAATTGATAAAGTAAAAGAAATGTTGGTCAATAACCGCAAATTAACCATCAGAGAAATAGCGGAGGACTTGAACATTGCCTATGGATCCGCCCAAGACATTGTGGTTAATGATTTGGGTTTCCGTCGTGTAGCAGCAAAGTTGGTGCCGAAAGACCTCAATTTCATGCAAAAAAGAGACCGTGTTGACGTCGCAAAAGACATGATTTGCGAGGCTGAATCCGATCCCACATTCATCAAAAGGATCATTACTGGAGACGAGACGTGGGTTTATGAGTACGACACGCAATCCAGACATCAGGCAAGTGAATGGCGTTCACCAAATGAGCCGAGACCAAAAAAACCACGTCGTTTTCAGTCAAAAAAGAAGGCAATGCTGACGGTTTTCATGGATTACAACGGTGTAGTGCATCATGAATTTTTGCCAGAAGGCCAGACAGTAAACAAAGAGTATTATTTGGGCGTTATGAGACGTTTGCGTGAAGCAATTCGCCGAAAGAGACCAGAAATGTGGGCAGAAAACTCGTGGATTTTGCACCATGATAACGCACCGTCGCACAGTGCTATCATTATTCGTAATTTTTTGACGAAAAATGCAACAAATACCATCCAACAGCCACCGAATTCACCTGATTTGGCTCCCTGTGACTTCTTTCTGTTCAATCGAGTTAAAAAACCATTACGGGGAACGCGTTTTAGCAGCCGAGAGGAAGTAATGGAAAAATCGCAGGAAGCACCGATGGACATGCCGAAAACCGAATATAAAAAATGTTTCGAGGATTGGATCAAGCGCTGGCATAAGTGTGTTGCAGTCGATGGGGATTACTTTGAAGGGGACAATATAGATTTAGATGAATAAACTTGTATTTTTAATTTTCTGAATAAATTCCGGGAAATTTTTGATCAAGGTAGTATAGAGATTTTGAGTCCTGGCAACTACAATGCTCCGCCCAATCGGCCGTGTGTCGTGCCCGGCAGCGGGGGAAGCAAGGCTTCCGCGGTTGTCATCCCACGAAACCCTTGCAAGGGAAAACCAGCAGCAGTAGGACAGAAGATTCAGGAGAATAAGACCACATTAGTTAGAATAGGAACGTAGACTATTAGGACAATGATGAGGACCGGGAAATTGGAGAATGTAAAGCGAGAGATGGAAAGGGGAAATATAGATATTTTAGGTCTATGCGAGGTAAGATAGAAGCATAGCGGGGAACACCGGAGTGATAATTACAGAATAATATACAGCGGCGGGAACGACAGCAAACGAGGGGTTGCCATAGTATTAAATGAAGAGGTAGGAAGAAGCATAGTCGACATATAACAGGTAACAGATAGATTGTTACTTATAGAGATAAAAGCAGAACCGACGAACTTGGTTATTATTCAGGTATACATGCCACCAAGCAACCATACAGAGGTAGAGATCGATAGGATATACGATCAGGTAGAGGACATAATCTCGTGTGTGTTCCTGCAGGCAAACATTTGATAGTGATGGGGGATTGGAATGCGACAGTAGGCGAAGGAAGAAATCGTGATGAAGTGGGTGACTACGGTTTAGGCACGAGGAATGACCGTGGGGAGAAAGCAAGTTCTGCAGGAGACAGGGGTAAGTCATCAGCAACACTGGGTTTAGACACCACAAAAGACGCAGGTATACATGGAAAATGTCAGGTGACTCAGAAAGGTATGAGCTAGATTTTATCCTGGTAAGACACAGGTTTAGGAACAGTGTGATAAATTTGCACGGCTTCCCGGGAGCGGATGCGGACCCTGACCACAATTTAGTTGTTATGAAATGTAGCGGCCGTTTCAAAAAGATAAGGGAGGGGCGGCGAGTTAGAAAATGGAATGTAGAAGCATTAAATGGTTTGAAAAGGAAGGAGTACCAACAGGCTGTAGAAGAAATCATGGACGATGGTAAAGAACTAAGTACTGTCGAAGAAAAATGGGAAATGATCAAGAAATGGTTATCGAAAGCCGCAAAAGACAGTATTGGAACCGTCAATGCGAAAAGGACTAGGAAACCATGGATCACGGATGAGATGATTACAAAGATGGATGAGCAGAGAAAATGGAAAAATGTAAATACAGAGTTAGGCAAATTGGAGTACAAAGAATTAATTAATACATTGAGATCGGCAACAAATAAACCATAAGAAGCATGGTGGAAGACGCAGTGCAAGGATATAGAAAGTCTGCAGAGAAAGGGTGAAATTGGTGCGCTGTACAGCAATGTTAAAGCTTTATCGGGAAGTAAGAAAGGGAGATCTATGCTAACAGTTAAAGAAAAGGAGAGTAAGGTAATAGTTGACACAGGAAAGATCGAAGAGAGATGGAAGGAGTATTTAGAAGAACTGTTTAGTAAAGAACTTAGACCCACAAAGTTAGACATAGAAAAGAAAATGACGTAGAGAAAGATAGCTTAGGTCCAGGCATACTCGACGAAGAGATAGAAAGGGCTTTAAGGGAGTTGGAACTATATAAGGCCGTGGAGGTGGATAACATTCCCGCGGAAGTATTGAAATGCTTAGGAAAATGTGGGAGGAAGAGGCTGTATGGGCTGATTCGTAGTATTTATGAGGAAGGAATCTGGCCGGAAGACTTTGTGAGATCAGTTTTAGTTTCTATTCCGAAAAAGGTAAAGGCTACATCATGTGAGGACTACAGGACAATAAGTTTGATATCCCACGCAGCTAAAATTATTCAGCAGTTGTGAGAGTAGTGCAAATGATTGCTTAGGGGATGATCAGTTTGGGTTTAGGAAGGGGAGAGGTGCGCGTGATGCCATTGCAGTAATGAGATTATTAATCGAGAGGAATATAGAACACAACCAGGAGGTATTTGCCATTTTCGTAGATTTCGAAAAAGCGTTTGATAGAGTGAATTGGGAAAAACTAATAAGTATATTGAAGAAAATAGGAATAGATTGGAGGGACAGGAGGCTGAGCCGCAACCTGTACGTGTCTCAGACTGCTCAGGTGCGGGTGGGGAACGGGGAGTCCGGTTGGGCAGTGTTAGGAAGAGGTATAAGGCAGGGTTGCCCATTATCACCGTTGCTGTTCAACCGGCAGTGGGATGTTGAAGACTGTGATAGAGGGGATAATGTTGGGCAAAAGAGGAAAGGGAAGGAACAGGATAAGAATGTTGGACGGGATGAAGGGAGGAAGAAAGTACTCAGAGATGAAGAGGGACCTGATATAGAGTAGGATGATGGATTTTGTGTTTTGTTAGGAGTAATAAAACGTTTGTTTGGTAGTTGTGTCCATCCAAAAACCTACCTTAACCGGTAGATTACCTTAAAAAAAATATATATATATATGTTTATATATATATATATATATATATATATATATATATATATATATATATATATATATATATATATATATATATATATATATATATATATATATATATGGTGGATCGCGGTAGTCCAAGGGGTAGAGCGTTAGACTACCGAGTGGATGGTCCCGGGTTCGATTCCTGGGCAAATATCAAGTATCCTGCAGCTCCACCCATGTTAATTTTCGGGCAGCAGATCTTCCTGGGAAACCATAACCGGCACAGGGAAAGGAACTGCCCCCCCTATCCTGATGTGTGAATTTCACACGCCTTCGGGCTTAGTACAGGGTGAAATCTACCATCACCTACCACACCGACCTTCGGGTTGATTACTGTGTTTATGGTTTATATATATACAGTATATATATATGTATACACACTATATATATATATATATATATATATATATATATACTAGCTGAATACCCGGCTTTGCACGGGTTAGGGAGAAACAATAATATAAATATACTACATAAATAAAAACAACAAATGATAAAGTACAATAATACAGGTACACTACTTCATACAAATTTAAGAATCTTTTTTATTTAACACCTGTTTATAAACTACATTTTTTGTTTCATATCCAGGAGAAAGAATATATAAATTTTTTGGCGAACCTACTCTGGAGCAAGCAACATAAAGTTGCCCGTGGCTAAAACATGGCGATCTTAGATCAACACCACAAAACTTTAAAGACTGTCCCTGTGATTTATTAATGGTAATTGAAAAAGCTAGCCGGACTGGAAACTGTAATCTTTTAAAGTTGAAGGGAAGATCAGTTGGGATTAGAGGTATCCGTAGAATAAAAATTATTTCACCTTTTCCTTTTCCAGTTAAAATGACTGCCTGGATTATATTTTTCATTAATTTTGTCGCACACAATCGTGTCCCATTGCAGAGTTTTGGTGGATCTAAATTTCGCAATAAAATGATTGGAGATCCTACTTTAAGTATAAGGCGATGTTGTGGCAATCCAGCTGGATCAAGTGAATTTAGGAATGCCGTTGGATAATTGACGGCTTCGTCAGCATCCACTACGGTATCAACCGATTTATATTCAATCACGTCTCCTGGCAGCATGGCTAGTATCTCCTTGTTAATTTCATTAACATCATCGTTCTTAGGAGCGAGAATGGCTCTTTCTCGCAACCATTCTAAATTTTTATAATTTTGATTAACGTTAGGATAGACTGCTTGTATCATATCGCGGACAGTTTTCACCGATACACATAAATCTGATGACAATTTTATCATACCAGATGCTTCAATAACTAATCTATCTTCTCCAATCTCCAAAAGTTTATTTGCAAAATTTTGAGCAATCCCATCTCTTAAGAGGATTCGCATGTTTTGTTTTAGGCTAATTTCTTGGACATGATTCCATAGAACAGAATGTTTTAAACAGGCATAAATTTCATCGGCTGGAGTCGATTTTGGAATGACAGGCAGAGTTTGACGAAAGTCTCCACACAGGAGTACCAGAGCTCCTCCCATTAAACTGCAGTTTCCTCTAAGATCTTGCGTTGAGGGCCTCAAGAGATTTTTTATGAGCCATCGTACACTCATCCCATAGTATCAATTTACATTCTATAAGAACTTGTGCCTGGCCGCTTGTTTTATTTATATGACTTGTGGGATTTTCTTGTCGGGAAATATTAAGTGGCAACTTAAGGGCAGAGTGGGCTGTTCTTCCTCCTTCCATTAATGTCGATGCAATACCTGAAGATGCAACGGCTAGAGCAATTTCTCCATGAACCATGATTTCAGCGAGAACTAAATTAATTAAAAATGTTTTCCCCGTGCCACCAGCAGCATGATACTGAAAAATGATACCTCCCTCTTGTTTATCTACTTGATCCATTATTGTTTCGTATGCGAATTTCTGATCTTCATTAAGAAGTGGCTTTTTATCCGCGATGTATGCTTCTAAGTCTAAGACATTGTTGCTAGTTTCACATATATAATCTGGATAAAATACACCCTGTTGATCTTGTACAGGTGCAAAAAGACCGAGTTCCACTAAAGTCTTGTTAACCATGGTGATACACTTTTCCTCCAAAATAATCAAAGTTTTATTAAAAATGTCGGAGTTAAACATAATATCCAATGTAGGATTTTCACTTCGAACTTTAGCCAGTATATCCTCACTCATTGGTTCTTTATATTTTTCCCATAATGTTTTTGGGTTAAATGGATTACAGGAGGTTATTATGATGGCAAACAAAATTCGGATTTGTCCTGGAAGAGAAATCAAACTGGCCTCTCGCAATGAGTCATCCCAGTGTTGATCTCCTTCTAGCAACCCTAAATTCTGGCAAGCTTCTCTGAATGTCTCACATACTATATTTCTCCGTTTACCGTTCTTATTTCTGCAAATGAGCGAGGTCCTCTAATGGTATGAAGAAGCATTCTTAAAAAATAACATTCGGCGTTGTTAGGATGGACTGTGTAGATTCGGCCCAATTCGTCACATGAATAAATATTATTCTCAGGATCAAAGTTGCCCATTTTTCTTCTACAAAAGACTTTCCTTGATGTATTCCACGTATAATATCTCGGCAATTCTGAATACAATAGTGTTCTTGCAAAAGTATCCTCCTGGCATATTTGGAAAAATGCTGTTTCTATGACAGCTAAAAAGTAAACAAATTACATACATGCAAACAAACACTCTCCTTTATATATATAGATATGTGTGTGTGTGTGTGTCTACCCTTTTAATGCCGCCTGGCTTGAAAGAGAATCTTTCCAAAAATTATTAAAACTATTGGAGTGAAGCGTAGAGGAGCATTTGTGGATTCTTATAGGCGCAATATCCTGGTCTCTGCATGGTAATATCATAGCGTCCTGATTGTGAATGCTTATTTGACAACAGATCTCTTTCCATTTGTATTCGTCGTCTGAAACGCATCCGACCAAGTACTCGGCTTTCTCGAAGCTCGCCAGGTTTATCCGACTTGTTCCGACTCCCTTCGCTTCATGTTGAGGAAAGCAGATACGTTGAATGGAAATTGGGCGCAGTCGACAATGCTTGTGACGTCACGGGGAGATATCTTGCCATGGTATTTCGCGAATGCTTGAATGCCAAACGGGAATCTGACAAACGACGATTTCGCTCGTAATTGGTACGAATTACCATACCATGGTTCATTGAGTTCTCCTTAATTCTAATGCGTTGTCCTGTGAAACACGGGAGTATATTTTTTTATCTCACAAGCATCCAGCCGTAAATAACCAGTGCGATTTCAATTAAATTTCAGGGGATGACGTTTATCGCGTGGTAGGAAAATTTTGTTTAGAATAGTCTTGTTAATGTCAATTAGTAGTCCATTTAAATGCATATTCTGGGAACTTCGCAGTAATAATTCATTAAAACTCCGACTCAAATGTAGTGAGTATTAGTATTGTTAATAGGTAAAGTTATCAGTCGAAGTTGTGGTCGGGTGGTAATATTTGAAGCACGTAGAAGTAATTCAATTGACATTTTATTCAAAATAAAATGAAACCAAATAAAAGTAAATGATAAACTTAGCCTATGTACATTTTAAATATTGACAGTCATAAATACTTTGACAATAATAATAAAATCAGTTTGATGTCTAAGCAGTTTTTCATTTTCAAAAAACAGATAAAATATTAATTTGAGTAAATGAAAAGGCCAAGTTAAAAATCAAAGTAGTAGTTCATGAGCTTGATCAAGTGTGGAGCCTATTTCGGAAGTTTTTTGGGTCAAAATGGTCAAAGTATTAGGTAGAAGAATTCCGTTTGGCAAAGAAGCTTTCAGAAGGAGGAGGGAATTGATGGCAAGGATGTTAAGAAAAGACTCGTTAAAACTTTCACATGGAGCGTAGTTATTTACAGCACGGAAAGATTGCCATTGAAGCAGAATGAGAGGCGTCGATTGGAGGCTTTTGAAATAAGCATGTACTTTGCACATGCCAATTTTCTGGCAAAGAGAACGCATTTCACTCCAAGATCAATACGCACCAGGAGGCATTGCCGTGGAGCAGAGCATGCTAAGATCTCCAGACTTGATTCGAATTTTTTTTAACCTCCACAACAGTGTGACTGTTTTGGCTTCTCTCTTATTTTTTATACTGCTGTCACATCAAAAATTGATTGAAAATAGTTTGTCTTTAACTGTGAATATCAAAGTTTGGAACTTTTCATAGGCCACGCTAGTAGAATATTTCCCTGCATGATTCGTTCCTTTAAGCGTCATTACCCCGTAAATAAAGGCCATACATTCTGGGATTTTCTAGTTATGTGTATATAATAATTTCGGCCGTATTTGAAAACATGACTCCCTCGAATTAATATCTTGGAAAAGATTAATCGGGTATTTTTTGACTAAGCTGCCTGATAGTCTTATCTCGGCAACTCATGAATGACAGACTTCATGAAATTCTATCTTGCACGGGGTTGTCATGGAAATTTGAGGAGTAATTGGGGACACATCAACTGTTGGTGTAGTTTTGTCTGGGGTCATCCGGGAGGCGATTTCCTTGGAACTATAAGGGAGGCAACTTCGAAAGTTCCTGATTGGCCGCATAGGGGGCCATAAGATCGATCGATCGTCCCGAATGCGTTTCCCGTGATCTCTTTCCAAAGAAGATAGAAAGACACCCTGCTATGGAACTCATAATGAAAGCTTAATTAACATCCCTCCCCCCCCCCTGGAGGCTCCGCACTGCAACGACAGTGATTAGAAAGTTACGTAAATACCTACGGAGTGCTCCTCAAACGCCACGAGAGTATGTGGCTACATAGCTACGAAAAGCTTACCCGAGATGGTGCGGGGGCTAACGTACTGGCTTCCCACCCTGAAGGCGCGGGTTCAAATCCCGGCGGTGTTGAATATTTTTCAGAGGTATCTCGATCCCCTACTCGAGGTGCTTTGTGGAGGGCACTTTGAGTGAGTGAGTACGCCGTCCGTCGGATGGGACGTTAAGCCGCGGACCCCTTGGCGCCTTTCGTAAAGAGTAGGCTAATGCCGACGCCGGGTTTCTCTCCACCCTTCATCCTTTCCTGTCCTTCCCCTATGGCGCAAATGACCTTAGCTGTCGGTCGCCTCCCCTCAAAACTACTACTACTACCAGGTGGAATATTATAGGGTAATATTTAAAGGTAAAATATTTCAGGGTAGCCTACAAAGCTTTCCTACCCTACGAATAAATGAGACATTTTTCTTCAAAATTTTTTTTCAGCCTAGTCTCCTTTGCAGTCATTACACTTTTCCCAGCATTTCTCTAATTGTTTTAACACTTTCAAATAGTACTCGTAGTTTATGTCTTTCTCCGCGTAATAGGCGCTTACGTGTGTGATAACACATAAAGTCGTCTTCGTTCGATGAAAATCTCTGTACTTCAAGTGGAACCTTGTGTGTATGTCACCAAAAAGGTTAGGACCAATGACATTGTCGCTGGGGGTCAACTTTGGTGAATTACAGTGAATTGTCAGCCATTTCGAAGTGCAATTCGTGAATGATAACCATTCAGACCGCCAAAGTGTTAGCAGGTGCGTATCTTGGTAGATTTGTAACTTCTACCTTCAGCCTGTCATGTAATGATACGTAACACTCTTCCGTTATTATTTTACCTTTTTAAAAGATAAATGATGAGCACAACTTCTTGATTTTACAAAAACACAGTCGCCATCACTTTCCCGGCCGATGAAACCGTCTTCGCTTTTTCTTAAGCAAGTAGGAGAGATCATGTCAAGAAAATTAGAGATATTAAGTGTAAAATATACAGATAGATTTAAGATGTCATTTTTCCGCAAACGATAAGGGATCATAATAACATTTTCCGACAGCCATAGGGTCATGTTCGGGTAAAAATTAGTCTGGTGTGTTTTCACCCCCTTCCACACACCCTAGCGGAGTCTTGTAGGGTATATAGATAAATAAAAATACAATTACGTATTGACGCAAAAAATTTCACTCACTTCCCTTAAGCCGCATAAGCAGGGCCTTGGAAATGTTCATCCGAATCCTCTTTTGGTCCGGAGTGAGCAAACGCAGCTCCCAGGGCGCGGTTAACTTACGCATTTAGAGTTCTTCAGTTAATATATGACAAACGCGGTCTTTCGATATCCCCATAGGCTCTGCTATATTTCCAACCTTAATTTGACGGTCTTCCAGTACCGATTGGTGAACGTTTCCGATGTTGTCGGTGGTTGTCGCAGTTTTTGGCCGTCCCGACCGCTCATTATTAGCCAAGCTGGTACGGACGCATTTAAATTCAGCAGCCCAAAATTTGATTGCCTCGCACGAAATTGCGGAGCCCCCGCGCATCCAAAAGGGTATTTAATAAGCGAGCGAGCATCCAACTCGTCTTTGTTTTACGTTGTCCTATTGCCTTTCGAAAACACATTTAATAACGGCAAGACACTCATTCTTTCTCTATTTTCACAAAAATTCTCAGAGGTCACTATAAAGGTTGTCAAACAACAAACCAGTGTCCACAATGGCTGACATTTTGTCGAGCTCCTTTCATAGCCTCCGCAAAGGCGTTTCTCAACTTTATTTGAAAAGTGCTGCCATCTTCGTTTTGAGGGGAGAAACATTTCTGACAACCTACGTATGGATTCATTTAACGCATTTTATTTTTTATTGGTTTTTTTTAGCTCCTCTATGCTTCAAAAAATAATGTTCTGTCAATTTTTTGTGAGATTTTAATTATTTCCTTTAGTACCTGGGTACAAAATATCGTTCATGGAAATTATAATAAGTTTAACCCTTGAAAAGTTGGAATTTACTCCTGTTTAAGAAGCTTGCGGTGATTTTAACCGCTGAATGAGTCTACTTAATATTTTACCCCTCTGGTTATTTAATGACGCATTTTGGCTGAACAATATTTTGTTAAATTAACATTATTAATAATCATTGAAAAACAATATTTTATAAGCAAGTATAGCATTGTCACATTTATTTTCCGTTCTGTTGACATGACTATTTATGTCGTGGTGATAGATTTATATGACTATACTCTTAATCTAAATTTACTCAATACTCCCCAGGCCGCCGCAAGGGCGTGTGGCGGGGTGTGTTAGGACACCACCCGTATTTAGAAAAGAAAAAAACACCGCATGCAAAAACCACAAATTCATGCATCCACAAAAAACATGGCATACATTCATGCAAGAACACTTACACCCCACACACACGCAAACACTCAAACTACCAACTGACATACACATGCACCTGAAAGTATACCTAACATCTCTATAGTGTTTAATTTTGTTCCGACTTGTAAATTCAAAGCTTTTAATATTTATAAAGTGACTTCGGTTTCTTACTATTATGATTTCTGATTGTTCGGGGAAAGAATGAGTATTTGTATCTATCTGTACTGGAATCTATCTCCCTTATTTTATCTCCGTGGTCTGATCTACCTAAGTAGTGTGGGGCCATTATAATTCCTTCAGTGTCATAGTTAAACTCGTTTGTTCTGAACCTTTCTAAAAGTCTAAGCCTCGCTTGTTCTCTCCGCACTTCAAGTGGTTCCCAACCTAAATCCCCTTAGAGACCTGTCACACTTGTGTTCTTATCATAACAATTTTTAACGAATATAGCGGATTTTCTCTGGACTTTATTTAATTCTTTTTGCAATACTTTCTCCCAAGGATCCCAAATACTTGCGCTAAATACTCTTCAATAATTCATATCATGCATCCGGTTATCTCATAGTCGTGTCAACAGCATCGGAATATCAACTTTAAGGTCATATTAACAATAAATTCCTCGGTAGCTATAACAATTGCATCAACTACACCATCCGCAGTTGTCGTTTGGATTTTCATACAATAGCATTCATACCGACGGTAATTACTGACACTCGTTCTTCGACGGTTTCATCAAATTATTCATATTCCGTGTTGATTGGAAAAAAAATATTTAACCGGCGAATTCAGTTCGCCGTATCGTACAGCCTCATTAGCGACATCAATAAATCAAGTATATATCCAATCAAATCAATTTCATATTTGGTGAGCTAATTGCTCCAACAAAAATGCAATCCTTCGCACATTTAAAATATTTCTTTGATAAATTTTTCTATCCCCACTAATTTCGTAATGAACTAATAACCGCTGAACATTTGAGTAGAGATCTCTTTGTTTATCACCAATGAGTTTTTTCCATCTAGATTTGGTACACTGTAAAAATATATTCTATCCACTAACGATGACGCTTTATCATTAATTTAGGCCTAGATTACTCAAACATATGTTTTCTGAAATATTTTTGTTGGTCAAGCCAAACTCATTATTTCCGAGGTACTTTTTCAATTTCTTCAGCATATAAAGTCCATGTCAACTTTATGCACATACAGGCCTGTATTAATTGATATTAAATTCTCCCGTTATATTATCCATCCACTGTTTGAAGATACAGGCAGCTTTAGTTTGACAAACTGCTCATCAATTGGTGGAGCTCAACGACCCTCTCAGCCGCTTATCTTAGCGGCACTATTTCTGCAAGATAAGCGGTAGTGAAATTACTGATTTTGCCAAGGTAAACAAAGAATGAAGAAAACAGTGACCAACAGGAGGTTTTTCAACCCATGAAATAAAATTTCTCCGTAACATAGTTGGCAGCCAACTAGTGAACTTAGAATTTATAAGCAGACAATAAAACCAATACGTTAATTCGTATTCACCAATCTAGGTTTAAATGCATTTGTATCGTAACCAAGGTCGTATTTCAACCTTATTGCAAAAGTAGGGCAAGGTTAGAAAGGGAGTTGGGAAGAAGGCGATTCATATCGTACGTATTTCTATGAGTTAGTTTGAAGTTGAGGTTAGCATAAGAGGCAACTTGAATATCAGAAACGGTGAAAAGGAACCGATCGGCCGCTTCTAGCGTCAATAATCCATGACTGAGTAGGAGGAATGCCAAACGATCCATTTCTAAAGAATATTTCAGACCCTTTTGTGACAAATACCACCATTTTAGAGTGTAAAAATCATTCGCCTTGACCGGAAATCGAAACCGGATCCCTCGATATCCGGCCGAGTGCTTTATCCAGTTAAGCTACCGAGGCGTCCTCTTAAATTGTGTCATTTTGGGGTCTTTTGAAGGAACAAAATGTTCTGACGAAACACCGCACATATAATACCACAGGCATTCGTAGCCGTGCGCGATGCGCCACAGCCCACGAGGTTTAAGTCAACTTTCACAGGATGCTTTTACCTTAGACAAATTCCAATAAACTGCGGGAGATGCCGCCACAGTAACTTTTAACGGATTCATCCGCTACTATGCATTCCAATGCAACCATTTCAAAGTGTAAAAATCATTCGGCCGGACATTGAGGGATCGAAGTCCGTTCGAGGTTGAATGATTTTTACACTCTGATATTGTTGCATTTAAATGCATATCAGCGGATGACTCCGTCAAAAGTTACTGCAGCGGCATATTCTGCAGTTTCTTGGATTTTAGTGACCAATTTGATGGTTAATTGTTCCCATCAGTCGGTCGTTAATTTTTCCAAATTTTCTGATCATGAGAGTTTATCAGGGGAAAATATTATCAAGTGCGGTAAACTCATTTGTAAGTTAGATGCTTTGTGTGACTAAAGCATTAATCGGGATATTTAGTTAGATTTTCTATGAGCGAGGATGGTAAGAAATTAAAATGGTAAGGAGGCAAACAAGTGGGCTATATTTCGTCTCATTTGAGCTAACAATAGAATGCAATGGAAGGTAAATGGAAATTACGACGAAACAGCGGTTATCATGGAAATGTAATTGACTCCTGGATGAATGCAAGGTCGGATTTGTAGCAGCCACAATGTTTAGAATTCTTCATTAGCAATAAGTTTCAGGGCTAAAAAGGAATCGATGAATCCAAAAGTAAAGAGAAATACAGAAAATTGTAAGCTTCTGTGGTACTTTACAATTACGAGAAATTTTGTGGTACAATTTAAAAATTACGAGAAACGCCCGAATGATCTACACTTATTGCAAACTGTAGTAATTTTTGAGCATCATGGGGTTTTACTTTGTAAAATGATATTATTTCCACCAATTGCCGAAGAATATATACATACTATTTACTCATACTCCATGACCACAGCACTGGATAAGGATGCATAAAATATTGACAAAGTTGCCAATTATCGATAAATATAAATAGAAAAATATTATACAACGTCTGATGAAGTATTTATGTTTTTGCCATAGTAATTGATAGTTAATAGGTCATAAGTTTCCATAATCTGTTGATCAATCGCGAGTATGCACGCTCAGATTTGACTGCAATGATTATGGGATTTGCAGAACGTGCTCCTGTCGTCGATTTCAGAAGCTAACGTTGGCGTCCTTGTATAGAGTTGTCGAGCATGAATTGGCTGCTATTCTATATGGCATGGTATTTGTAAAATGGGAGTTTTTTTGTCTCCGTCATGGTAGCCTAAAACGATATTACTTCTTTTATAGTTTTCGTTTCTCGAATATACTTTTTGTGATGAATTAATGCTCGTCTATTCTCTTCCAAAAGATATTTCAAAATACATTTGTCACGAGTGCAAAAATTTTACTTGAGTTAATGTGACTCCTAATTGTAATGTTAAAAAAAATCATTTCCTTTGGAATGCGCTTTTTGCGCAATATCAAGAATTAAAACAAAGATTCTATTTGCCATTAAGCATAGCATAGCACAATTCATTCCTGTAAAAAGTATATTTCATAGGGATAGCTTTACATTCAGATATCCCTATATTCTACTGTAGGATTCCGGGAAACAGGAAACCCTTCACTTATGTCAAGCCAAGCGTTTTTCGATTAAATGATTGACGTTTGAAGAAGTGAAAAAATTGAATGAATGACGACAGAATCCACTAAATGGTGATAGGATGTCATCTGAAGAGAGAAGATTCGTAGTGATGAAAATAAAGCGCAATGTTACTGATGTCTGTCAACCAGTGCATTTTCTAAGAAAAGAAAAACCTCATCATAGGATTAAAATAATTATTTGTCATGCTTAGTGGAGCAATTGTTTGCTGAAAATTATAAATTATGTAAAAAAATGATGCGGAGTTCAAGTTTAACTTACACCTACTGCTTTAGAGTTATTTTAAAGTCTTTCCATATTCCAAAAAATACGAGCATGTCTCCAGCGATATTTTTCCGGGCATTTTTAAATTATTTATTTTACCTAGTGCATTGTTTTGGTATGCTCTATGCATTGGTTACCATATAGAAGTGAGTTTTCCTATTATTATTTCGTTAAGGCCTCCAAACAATTTTCCTTAATCCGAATAGTTTAAATAGTTTATCAAAACGTTCACCTACATACATTCTTTTGTATTTTTTTGTGCCCTGCAAGCCATTATTAAATTTGTCCGACCGCGGTAGGGCCACATTTGGGTCAAAATTAGTCTGATGCGTATATCCCCCCCTGTCTCACACCCTGGCGGCAGCTTGCAGGGTACTAAAATATCAAATAAGACGCCGCTAGGGCATATGGCAGGGGGTGAATACACACCATACTAATTTTGACCCGAGGTATTTTTCCCCAACCGCGGTCGGCCAATGTTATTCTGATCTTTTATCGTTCTAGGAAAAAATTACTCATCCTTCACATAATATTCTACACATAATATTCTTCACATAATTTTCTACACATAATATTCTTCACATAATTTTCTACACATAATATTCTTCACATAATTTTCTACACATAATATTCTTCACATAATTTTCTACACATAATATTCTTCACATAATTTTCTACACATAATATTCTTCACATAATATTCTACACATAATATTCTTCACATAATTTTCTACACATAATATTCTTCACATAATTTTCTACACATAATATTCTTCACATAATTTTCTACACATAATATTCTTCACATAATTTTCTACACATAATATTCTTCACATAATTTTCTACACATAATATTCTTCACATAATTTTCTACACATAATATTCTTCACATAATTTTCTACACATAATATTCTTCACATAATTTTCTACACATAATATTCTTCACATAATTTTCTACACATAATATTCTACACATAATATTCTACACATAATATTCTACACATAATATTCTACACATAATTTTCTACACATAATATTCTTCACATAATATTCTACACATAATATTCTTCACATAATATTCTACACATAATATTCTACACATAATATTTCTCATTTTATTGACATGATCTCTCCTACCGTAGTACGATGGGGGTAATGATACATTTTCAACGTCACTACTACAGATACGGACTTGCAATTAATGAAAGAACGTCAATCTATAATTTTGCCTTCGCTCCGTGAGTGATTTTCAGTCTAGCTCCTCTAATAATTTGGATACGCTCCTGAATTTATCATTACGACGCTTTACAAATCTAACTCCTCTTCACTGCACGTGATTCAATTCGGCAGTCAGTCCAAATTCGTGAGGATCCCATATTCTTACAGCATATTCTAATCATTTCATTGCAAGAAGAATGAAAACAAAGCAAAATAGGGTTTAGTTGGAAAAACTGGGATTGCGGTCCACGAACTAATCCTTCATTCATCCATCTAAACAATGGCGATGGGCCGTAGTTCCAGTTGCTCGTCTCAGCTGGACGTCCGGAACCGTGTTCATTAATCTGCTGCGTCGCACTCGCAGGGAGACGGTACACGCCCGCTGCTTCCGCAGATTGGGCGTCGCGGGCGGTGGGGGGAGTGGGTTAGGGTGTTGCCGGGGGGGAGGGGAGTGCGGGGGTGTGGGTCGCGGGCCTTGGACGGACACGTCTGGAATCCGGCCGCCCAATCTTTGAAAGTATTAAAGGTCCCAAGGGGATTGTTAGCCCTTCGTTTGTGTTCGCAGACCTCCCCCCACCGGCGGCAACCGAGTGCGGAGGGGTCAAGCAGGAGCCAAGGCCGCAAGAACAACGCAATATATCTCAGCAGTTAGAGAGAGAGAGAGGTGAAAGATTCAGTCAATATTCCGACGTCCCCTTTTAAGGCTGTGGGAGCGAAGTAATTATCCTTGCCACGGGACTCCCGTGGTCATATTTATGATTTAGGTGGATCAAGATCAGGACCTTGGCTGGCTGCTGGAAGGGAGCGTTTTTGTATGAGTCCCGGCGCGTTCGTTCCCATTCTTCGGATGCCTCTCACGGGAAGAATGCGCAATGAAGGCTCTGTGGCAATCTTTTTTCGTCGGCATGTTAATTCTCCATGTCGTTCAAGCAAGGGAAAATAAGCTCACCAATGAAAACGCTCGATAAAAAGATCAATTGGTAATGATATTTTGAAAAATCAATTACTTGTTAATTAAAATATCTAATATTTATACATAAAATGTGAAGTGCAATGAATTCATTGACAAAAAGATGTATAGCTTTAAACCAGGACGTAAATTTTTACTTTATTGTAAATAATAATTAATGTTTAATGAGGATCGTGGTGTTATACGCCTCGGAAACTAAGTTTTTGAAGCAAGCAAGACGGAAATTGTGGTCTTTTGAGATGTGCGCGTGGATAATGATGAAAATGGTGAAATAGGCGTCAAAGGAAACTAACGAAGAAGTAAACTCTAGAAAACTTGAACTCTGTGGCTTCGTAAAATAACAAATTTGAAGAAAATTTCCTATGTCCGTAATAATTAGTACCACTCGTCCAAAAAGGAAAAATATAAATTGCTGTGATGGTTTGTGGGGGAAGAAATCTTTAAGGAATTAGCGGAGTTTCTTCAACCTTGTGAAGGATTCCATTTTGGGTTGAGTTTTTGTGTGTGTATTTGGTCACTGGCGAGGGAGTAACATTCCCGCTAACCTCTACAGAAGGGTATTCTAATTGACAGGTTGTGGTTGGCCACTATCGTGGAATTTCTTATCCCACAAAACATGCAGCACAAAACATCGCAGCAATTCATATTTTTCCTTTTGGACGAGTGGTGCTAATTTATTACGGCTAAAGGAAATTTTCTATAAATTTGTAAAAACAGAGAGGTAGGTATGGTGAAAGGGGAAGAGAGAGAATTTTTGCAATGGGTTCTTATTGCAATAATAGTAAATGCGACTTAGCATCCGTCGTACGATCAGAAAAGAAACCACAATCTGGTAGGAACAAGTGGAAAATAGTAATAATTAATTTGAAAGATATAATTAAAATACTAAATTAATACCTGATAATAGTGTTTCAATAAAGAACTCAAAACAATTGCAAGGAGATGAAAAATCAAATCAAAATTTTGAAGCGAAAGAGCTTACAGTTGACATTTGTTCAAAGTTAAGTGAACAGCAAGCTATAGGAATGATAATTTGTACGGGATTAATAGGGATTTGGGGATCGAATGTACCCCATACCATTGAGGGAATTGAATAATTATGAGCTTGCGAATATTTTTGGGGAAAGGAAAACTGCACCACAGTTTGTGAAATAATACATTTTACCTATAATACAAGGTAAAAATCACAAGAAGTCAATTGCAAAATGTAGCTTTTGGGTTGTCATGTCAGGATATAAAAGTTGGACTCTTTTCAGATTTATGGATAATATTTTGCAGATATATACTCCTCTCTACCCGTATAAATCTCAATTTTTTTAAGTTTTTACTCTCTACCAAGTAGAATGTTATATTATATTAGACCTTATCTTTTGCTATTCAATTTAAGCCTTTAATATTCGATTGGAAAGATATGTTTTAGTTTGATTCTCAGTCAGTCAATTCTGGCTTGACAGCAGATGCTACATAAGCAAGAAAAGAAAGATAACAAATGTTGAACGGTTGTTTAACTATATTTTGTGTCAAGTCACCTATACTAATGGATACTTAAGTAATATTTTATGCAAAATATCCACAGTAATCATCCAGAAATTCGGCATAATAAGTAAGGGATGATCGCACCAAGTGCAAACTTTATTAATCCTTCAGAGGGGCAGTTCCTTTCTCCTTTTTCCCTGAGGTTTCCCAGAAAATAACGAATGATAAGACATGAATGCCTTGGTGAGGAGGGGATTTCGTGCAAACGAGAAAGGGTTCAGCTGGTACAGTCTTTTATAAAAAAATAAGCCTCTTGTCCCAAGAGTGTGTATTGCTAAAATGACTACCAATTTTTTTTGGAGAGTCTCTGAACCTCTATCTTTTACTATGTAAGAATTTGTAATTGAATGGGAGGTTTGCCAAATGTAATTGTTTTCTCGATTATTTTCTCTGCGGATGATATTTAGCAACGTTTGCTCTTATGCAGAAAATAATGTTTTGCTTAGTCTAATATGCAATTGTCCAAAGGGACGTATTACTTTACATTTGAGGAAAAGTTATTTAGTGACTAGCATCGTCGGATGTAGCTCAGTTTGACAGCTCGGTTTCAAATATAGGTATTTGAGCTGTCTGCTCTACAGGGATATTTTTCGGCTTAGTTTTAGAGAAACATTTTGTTGGGAAAATGTTGCTTGAATATACTATAGTTGGTTATCAATCTATAGATACAAAACACAACACTCCCTTTGATAAATGCTTAGTGTATCTATTTTAGCATCTCTTCCACCCTCTGGTCCTCCACTCGAACTCAAAACAATAGAGCAGGCGTTTATATGACTCACTGATTCCGGGAATGAACCAGGTGTTAATATTAGACATCAATCAACCCAATCTTGACTTATTTTCATCCCCCCTGCACTCCCAACACCTTCTATATTATTTCCACACTTCTAACATCCCCCTCCCAACTCTTCCTCTCGCTAACCTGTCCCCACCTTCCCCTCCCCTCCACCGTTTCCAGCCCTTTCTGTTATAACGTTTCCCTCAGTTCTTTCCTTCTTTTCCTTGAGAAAGATGGCTTGTACCACTGAAAATTTGAAAAATATTGAGTTTCTTTCTTTTTTGTGTGTTTCTGTGTTTTTGTCTTTGTTCGCTAGTGCTAACTTCATATACATAATTATTGACATCCGTGAAACTTTCACATAAGTTTTATTTAGATATAAAGGCATACATATAGTATGTTAACAGCAGGCCAGAGAAGTTGAGTTATTGGTAAATCATGGTTGATTTCGTATGTAATATATACTCACAGTCACTAGATATTCTAAATTTCGTATCTTACCCTGAATGTAAAACTTGAACGTAAATTATTTTCATATCACTAAATTAAATCAATCCGGCGCAAATACATTCAATTAATGTAACTAAAGTAATCGTTGAATTTAGGACGCAATAGTGGTAGTGCTTACCTGAAAGTGAATTTTTTTTATAACATAATAAAAAACAGTGGGTCGCTTTAGTCCAGTGGGTAGAGCGTTGGACTGCTGACCAGAAGGTCCCGGGTTCGATTCCCGGGCAAGGCACTATGGGCACCTGCAGCTCCACCTATGCTATATGATTTTTCGGGTACCAGATCTTCCTGGGAAACCATAACCGGCACAGGGAAAGGAACTGGCCCCCCTACCCTGATGTGTGAATTTTCACACGCCGTATAGGGTTTAGTAGTGGGTGAACTCTACCATCACCTACTAAACCGACCTTCGGGTTGATTACTGTGTGTTTAATAAAAAACAGTACCACCACGAATATTCTTTGTTTCTTATAAAAAAAATGCAATTGGGAAAACAGTTATCAGGAGTTATTAGAGAGCGCTAGACATTTTTACTAATTTCCATTTTTAAAGTATGATAAATTCAAGTCGATTTAATTTTTGAAAAATGCAATGATGTTGAGCAGCGAAACAGGGATGCAAAAAGTGAGGAATTTGTAATGCTCCGGAAGCAGCAGATCATTTTCTCATCGTTACGAATGTGATCGCGTTTGCCCCGATTTAATTTTCACCGGTTTTCATTCGCCGTAATGTAATTCAACATTCCAATTACAACCCGTACTTGAATGACTCGGTTGGATTAAAAGGAGAGAGAGAGGCATGAATAAAACCGCTTGAGAAATATTGTTGTTATTAACAATATCATATATTTTTTTTAATTTCCTCAACTCGAAATATTTAGTGCCGGGGTTTGGGTGTAGCCGAGCATTCCTCCATCTCATTTTACGATCGAAAAAAATACCAAATAAGAAAAAAATCCGCGGTTTGCTCATTTTATTTCCGATCCCCTTGGTGATTGGATGCTGCGCCGGAACCCCCACCGCAAGCTAATTATTCTCCCGAAACGAATTAATTAAAGGTTGCAACATTTTCCATCCCGACCCATAGGAATCCAATTGGCAGCATTCTATTAACGGGAAATGACGCAGAATCCAGATTTATTCCATGTTTTTATGCGCGAAATTTTAATCAAAGCGGGGAACTAAAATCTCGGGGATATATTATTTTCTCGATCATCGTCTGGAGGTATGAATGCCTAAGGAGTATATTGGGTCGCGATTATTCTGTGCTAATGAGTTGAAACGCCCGAGTTATTTCTGAAAAAAAACATTACGGCGCCGTTGAAAAGAAGCAGGTCACGCAAAAACAATAAAAACGAAACTCTATTGATTAGCCGCAGAGCCCTAATTTTCAGGAAGTAAAATCAACGACCATGTTGCGATGTTATATATTCATTAAAAATCCGACTTCGCTCAAATGGGCAAATTAACAGTCCCTCTCTCATTGAAATTCAGAAATTCCTCGGTGATTAAGTTTCAAAGGTAATAATATAGGTATTCAATGAATGGAGATAAATGAGTTTTGCCAAATATGATGGCACAATTGTTTTTGGCGATATATTACCATTTTCTTATCTTATGGTATTGTATTCATCAAACATAATCGTTGCCAGTTTTTCTCGACATTTATCAATAACAGGTTGGTTGGGACAAGGAGCAAGAAAAAAAACATTATTCCTCGATTTAATATAATTCTGCTCCTTCTCTGTTCTTCTGTATAATATTCTTGCCAAAACTTTCGATTCAAGCGTCTTCGGATCGATTGCTGCAAATGGTTCATATTTGTTGGCTCATTTTGATGATTTCTGGCTCAACTTTGTTGAAATTGATGCTCATTAAATGGAATACACAATGTATATTTCCATTGATATTTATTTCCGCACTACTAGTTTCAACGCTTAGGCGTCATCATCAGGTACAAATTAGTAAAGTTGGGTTCCATTTATAATCCATTCTTGTGGGGGAAGGGGTTGGTGAGAGAGAAAAATCGAGGGAGGAATAGGAGGTGGTGTGATCGGCGTTGATGGGAAGGAGGAAAGAAGGGTTAAGCGTCAGGAAAGGCAATTTGTGGGGTTCACAGTGCAGGGGTTGGGTAGTTAAGTCTTTCCGTGAAGGATAGTGGAGCTTCCAGGACAGGGGAGAGGTGTTCAAACAATAACTCGATGACCAAGTGACCCTTTTTCAAATTCTTTCTGATTTCCAGCTCTTCCCACTTGTCCATACTCCTTCCTTTATCCATCTGGTGTATCAGTTGCGGATTGAAATCGCTCCCATGATTTTCTTCCCACATATACTTGGTGAAGTGAGATTGCGCGAAGTCACATTTCATAAAAAATATTTTATGCTCCTCCGATCGTGTTTTCAATGATCTCCCCGTTCAGTCCATCGAGATGGCACTACAGCCCTTACAAGTTAACTTATAAATGCCACTTATATTTTGTTTTTCCACTTTGTCTTTCGTACTCTCCATGAATGATTTTAAGTTGTTCGCATTGTAAAAAATTATCCTAAATTGTTCACTGGGGAAGAGTTTGTCTAACTTATTAAGTGATAAGGAGTAGAACAGATAGATTTTAGATATCATTTTTTCCACGAGCGAAAGGGGATCATAATAAAATTGTTTGACCGCGGTACGGTCATGTTCGGGTAAAATTATCCTGGTTTGCATTCACCCCCTGCCACACACCCTAGTGATGGCTTGCAGGGTATATAAATAAGTAAAATAAAAAATATATCTTCTGTGGAATCAATCCATAATAAGGCAGTGTACACCATTTGTAATCTTTCACATCTATATGGACTGGCTTAAACAAAATATTTTTGGTTCTAAGGGAACGTTTTCTGTGTGGTAGTTTTTCAATTAAAATTTATTTGTACCCATTTTTCTTTCTTTGATCGTCTTTAGTTCTTGAACAAAATTACTTTTAGAGAGAGGTATGTCTAGCAGTCTATTTAGCAGAAAATGGTGAGTGAATAGCTTTTGAGATATGTGATGGCGGAAGCAGAAGGGGATGATATGGCCTGTGGTGGTACTTTTACGAAAAATTGAAAATTCAAAACCCCGTCCTTTTTAGACCCCGTGATATCTAGAAAACTGAGTTCCCCATTTTGCTCTTTCTCACGTGCGAAATCGATTTCTTTGCGTTGGGAATTTATGGTATTCACAAAATTGTCTATTTGTCTCTCAGTGCCTGTCCATTATGCAAACATATCGTCTACGGAACGAAACGGCAGTGAATGTTCTTTGTAAAAAATGAGGGACTGCTGAATAGTTTTTCTTCAAAGTTGTCCATGTAAAGGTCAGCAAGGAATGGTGATATAGGAGATCCCATTGCTAATCCTTCCTTTTATCTGTTGTATGCATTGTGGACCCGGGTCCAGTTTTGCTCAACACGCAATCTCAGTATTGACAAACTCATTGAGAAAGGGCGGTTTGGCAATAGCACTTTTTCAGCCACTACCAATGCTTCCAAAACCGGAATACTTGTAAAATGTCTGTAGCATTAAATGACACTAGGATATGTTTCGAGGGTGGGGGACCTTTCTTGGAGAGCTGGGCACATAAATAACTGGAATTTTTCACTCCTAACTTTGGTTGGAAATTTGTAAGCTCCATGAAGACGGAGTCCAAAAGGTTGCTTAGTTTCCTCGTGTGGGCGGGTACACTGCAATTCACTGGAATATTTTCTTTATGAATTTTTGAAAGGCCGAAAATTCTGAGAGCTTTCGGATTCATCACTGTTGCTTTGTATGTTTTACTTTGTTTGAGGATATTGGGGGAGGTTTTAAAACACTTTATAACTATTTTAAGGATTTTTGTGGTACTACTAGTTTCAACGCTTAGGCGTCATTTGGGATATTTTCACAATTTTTTCGCTGTTGATGAAGCCATTACACTTGTTTATTCAGTCACTTTCATTCATCACTACCACTGCCTTTGCCCGCTTTTTCAACGATTAGATGGTTATCTTTCAAAAGTTTTTTATACGAAATGATCGAAGTTAACTTCGGAGATTAGTCCCTCCTTTTTGAGAATTCAAAATTATGGTATTATGGTATATAAATGAAATGTTAAATAAATGAACCGAAAATTGACTAATTTGCACCTGATGATGATGTCTAAGCATTGAAACTAGTAGTACCAAAATAAAGAACAGTGGAAAAATACATTGTGTTCTTCATATAATGCATAGTGTTCTTCATATTTGTTTGCCTTTTTTTTGGTACAGTAACTATTATATTAATTGGTTTTTCTCCCTTCAGACATATTTAACGTATTTAGTTGCACAACCCTAACAGGATCTTATTTCCTGACTTTCTCATCAGTTCCGAGCGTGTGTCATTGATACCCAGGGCCTTTTTTGATCATTTACTGCAGCGTTCATTTCAGTATTACAAGGATGTATATTTTCCTTTTTCATAATCGCCGACATTTCCCTCTTCTGCGCTCTTGCTATTATCCTGCATGCTATTCTATTTCGTGTCAATCTCCATAGCTAAACTTTTAATTATGCACGTATATACAACTAATTGTGGGTCGCGATAGTCCAGTGGGTAGAGCGTTGAACTGCTGACCGGAGGGTCCCGGGTTCGATTCCCGGGCAAGGCACTCTGGGCACCTGCAGCTCCAACCAAGCTAAAGTGATTTTTCGGGTACCAGGTCTTCCTGGGAAACCGTAACCGGCACAGGGAAAGGAACTGCCCCCCCCTACCCTGATGTGTGAATTTATACGCCGTTGACACGCCGTATTGACATGCCGTATAAGGCTTAGTACTGGGTGATCTCTACCATCACCTACTAAACCGACCTTCGGGTTGATTATTGTGTTTATGGTTTTTTTTTATCTAACTATTTATATCATATACGATACGATTATGATATCAGTAGCATATGATGGCATTGATATAAAATATTTAGTCTGCCTCGACAGACATATTTGTGTTCCTTGACACTTGTGTTCACCCAAGGAATTAACGAAGTGAAAGACATAGGACTTTTCATTTGCTTTGAATCTTAACTGACTTCAAAGTACATTGGTTGAATTTTTTACTTCGCCGTTTATAAAATTCTCACGAATATCACGCAATGTAAGTATAAAGTAGGAAAAATTCTTTCCCGCGTATTTTTAAATTTTCCAAATGTGTGATTCAAACAACTCCGACAGCAACGAGAGACTGGTATGTAATTCAGCCTGCGTGAATGTGAAAAAATCGTCGATCCATCAACTCTTCAATTCATCAAGCTAACTTAAGAGCGTTTCCGTTAACTTCATCAAACACCTCCGAACAAATTCAACGATTCCAATGGCAATAATATGGCGATCGTTTAATACGAGTTTCCGTAATAACTTCGATTGCTTTCGTTTTATATTACCATGTTAAGTTCTAACGTTGAACGCAGTCATATTTCAGGACTAACATTCATTTTAGTCCTTATTAGCTCTTTAATCCTGTTACTTAATAAACTGGGATGCAAAATATACCAAAGGCCATAACAGAGAATAATACACTTTTTAGACCCGCCTGTTAGTTAAAGCCAAACGGGAACACGAAAAGAGAATCATAATACCGGCCAAAAGACTAATTGTGTGCGAAAACCTTTCAGTAATTACTTCTTTCCATATTTTGAAATATTAATTTTTTTAAATAAAAAAAATATTTTCCAGTACCTTAGCTTGAAAAATTCTTTATTTCAATGAAATTAGTTTCCTTCAGGAAGAACCATAATTATGAGATACTTTTAATTGATAATATTTCCTTTCGTGTCATATCGTGGGAGAATCTGCCAATTTAAACCGTAGAGTTGTTTTTCAGCAATTACTGGCATGACGAACCGATTTCACGTGTTCCGTCAAGGTAAAAGAAGCCAGGATGGTATGAATTGACACTACCATTTTCCCAGTTCCTCAAATTTCCCCTTTTCCAGTTGCGACTTCATGATAGAAGTAAAGAGAGAAAGAGATTGGAAACAACGTCACCCTGGTGGGCAGAGGCGAGGCTAAGCTCTGAAGAATCGGCTTCCGGGTGAGGAGGGAGCTCCGGCAAGCGCAGGGTTCTCGGCCATGGCCGTCCATTTCTAATTATTCACGCTGAGCTTATTTGAAGTTACAACATTTATTCTATGCACATCCGGTTCTCTTTATATTTTTACTCTATGTAGCAAAAAAATCTGGATTACCATGTAATTAAAATGGACATAATTTCAACTCAACGCTACCAGGCCAAAATAACCCATATAGGGTTCGTCCGGAAAATAAGTGTACTGAGCTCAGTAAAAAAATTGATTACACTTTTACATATCTTAAGCTAATATTCCTCAAAATAGGACCCTTGTGAGTCGATACACTTGTTCCAGTGGCGTTCCCATTCCTGGAACGCTCCCGCGAAGGCATCATCGGGAACCTCTCGAAGACACGTCGTCACGGCCTCTTTGACGGCGTCCAAAGTCCCGTATCGCGTTCCTTTCAAACTCCTCTTTTTCTTCGGGAACAGAAAGAAGTCCGGTGGTGCCAAGTCCGGGCTGTAGGGTGGGTGCGGCAGCGTTGCCACGCCGTGCTTGGCCAAGAAGTCCGACACGACAAGCGCGGTGTGAGACGGCGCATTGTCGTGATGCAGCCGCCAGATGTTTTTGATCGCTGGCCGGACGCGGGCGACTCGTTTTCGAAGCCTGTCGAGCACTTGGACGTAAAATGCAGCATTTACAGTTTGTCGTTCAGGTACAAATTCGTAGTGGACGACTCCCCTTTTGTCAAAAAAGACAATGAGCATCGCCTTGATCCGAGATTTGCTCATGCGAGCTTTCTTTTGACGGGGTGATGATGGGGTGTGCCACTCCGCACTCCACGAACATCTTGTGCCACCGAAAGATCATGTTTCTGGACATGGCTGACTCCCCGTAAGCCTGTTTAATCATACCGACAGTTTCGGTAGACGATTTCCCAAGCTTTACCGCAAATTTGATGGAATAACGCTGCTCCAAAAACTTCGGCATCGCGTTCCGTGACGTGGGTCGAGCGTGGAGGTTCGCGTTAACAGAGCTCCTCACTACACCACAGCTCAGCGCCGACTGCCTTTTTCAGCGTCGCTTGCCAACATACCCCCCCCCCAATCGCAGCCCGTCAGAGCGGTGCTGGGCGCGCCTGGAGCGGCGGGAAAAAATCAGTACACTTATTTTCCGGAAAAACCCTGTATATATATATATATATATATATATATATATATACTTAGCAATGTTCATATATATTTATATATATGAACATTGCTATGTCAATAACTACTTAAAAGTAAGAATCTTGTTATGCATTC
Source organism: Hetaerina americana (assembly GCF_022747635.1). Classification (NCBI taxonomy): domain Eukaryota; kingdom Metazoa; phylum Arthropoda; class Insecta; order Odonata; family Calopterygidae; genus Hetaerina; species Hetaerina americana. Next base: position 9,927,569 of record NW_027286764.1, read on the forward strand.
CAATTAGTTTACGTAAATTCCAGTAAGTATGCCAACCTAACTAATTTTGATAAAGTAGCGTGAAACCTATAAGGAATTAGAAACTAAACTATCCAAAATATTTAATGATATTCGCTATCTCCAATTGCAAAAAGTTTACGTGAATTTAATGGTAAAATACTACATGCTAAACATTCAAACCACTTCAAGCTTTAATTCGAGAAGGTGTAAGAGTTAATTTTTTCACATAACCTCTAGAGCCCAAAAATAGATGCCCTGAAACTACTACGCATGGCGATGAAACTACTCTTATAATCCGTCGTCTCCCGCCGTATATCATTGTAATTTCAGTGATGATTTTACTCAAAATATCACATTTATCAAACGCCAAAACGAATTAGTCAAACGCCCTTGATATTTTGATGAGGAATAATTTTTGGTATACAATTTCAATTAGCTTGAACTCTTCTTTCAGTATTTTTCTTGCAAAAGAAAGTATTTGCTTAATTTTCCAAACATCCTGGCTTAACAATTAAAAGGATGCGCGTGAAGCGTGGAGTCAGGGTGTGCGCTTTTTGCTCAAGTTGTCCCAAGGGATGAAGGGTGAATACTAATAGTATTGCAGACGTTTGGCCATTTAACATCATAAATAAAGTAGCAAACTGAGTATATAAGACTACTTTGTGGGGTATTGACGATAAACATAACAATCCTTCGGTAAATAAAAGATTTTTCAGCGATAAATATGTAATTGTGTTTGACACAATCAGGAAGAGGACAATAATATAATTTTCATTCCTGCACAACATGCATTCCTTAACATCATTTTATGAATAGTTTTATAATTATCAAGATAAATAATGGGTGCGTAATTTGACTAATTAATTAATTCCAAGTATTAATAATGCATTATATTTTAAGTGGAGTGAACCAAACTATTACTGATATTTTTATTTCAGAATTCACTCATGCATTGCTATCGTTTTATTCTTAATGACTTTCGGAATAACCTCTGCCATAAAAATGTTTCCCGGTCCCATTTGTATGCGGCATAAAATGCTTATAACGTGTAGAGTTTTTTAAATGTTAGATAATTTCAATTATAGTATAAATTCAATACAAACCAGTTCCAACACGATTGATAGTATAGGGTATCAGAGCAGGGACGTCTGGTGCTCCGTTTAGAAGGTTAGTTCTGCCAGTCGCATTTTCCCCGGAAGCCATACTAAATTGGGTTTAAGTTTAAAATGTGATTAAAAGTGAAAACATTTAGGTGTTAACCTCCAAGGAGATGGCGCTTTGGCCGCTAGGCGATCCACGGTCATTTGGAACGGGTTTATTTGCATGCGAAGGGGAACTCCATGATTGCCTGTGATTGCCGATTATTGATTTTTTTTATTATTTCGCTGAAATGTAATCAATAATTAAGCCAAGTTAAGACTATAATTCAAAGTTCTATAAGAAGCAGAAAATAAGACTACAAAAATAATGATACAAGGTCTGTCCCAAAAATAAGTAGAATACATCTGGGGGAAACATGTATTGTAGATCAATGTACAAATTGCTAAAATACTTCATAAGAGCACCCTTAGGTATCGAGACACCAATGCCAGTGCCTCCGCCAGTTGTGGTATGTTTCCTGTAAGACATCAACAGGAATCTCGTTCAGGCACCTCGTCACGGCCTCTTTGACATATCGTCATCCAGCCAAAATGCCACTGCCACAGCCAGTCCAAAATGGTACTGAAAGGGGTTGTACTTGGGTCGTACTCATAGGCCCATATCTCGTCCCCAGTCGCCACTTATTTTTTTTTAAATTCCAGTCACTTTCCCCGTGGTTCAAGAGGCCAAACGCAAGATTACTACGCAAGCAGTCTTCCAGCAGCACCTTGGGGACCAGCTTGTTACACCTTTACCATGGCTAAATCTTCTGTAATAATGCAATGAACTGTGGTATTCTGAATATAATACTCTTCTGCTAACATCCTGACACTTGGGAATCAATCAGAATCGAGCAAATGTATCACGTTTGGTACATTTTCATCACACTGTGTCATTGATGGGTGTTCAGGGCAACGCCCTCGACCTCCCAGAACATCTTGTGCCAACGGGACACCATTCCTCGGGACATTGCGGTAAGATATCTCCCAAACACAAATTTCTCAGTTTGAGACAACATTTCATCGCGTATCGTTCCTCCATGGAACGTGGCATCGTGGATTCTCAAGGCGATCCTCAAACGTGGAGCCGGTTTTGTAGTGACCAGCACACTGTAACGGCCCACAGACACCCTACGCGGGTCGCGTTGCTTTCCCAAGACCTACCACCACCTATCAAATCACAAATTACCCCACTCCAGCCGTCCACGACGATGGAAAAAAAAACATTCCACAATTTTTTGGAAAAAAAGAAGATCTGGAGCTTCTAGGAAACTGTGGGAGATGCCGCAGCAGTGAATTTTAACGGAGTCATCCGCTAGTAAGCAATTTCTATGGAATAATTTCAGAGTATGAAAATCATTCCCTTTGACCAGGATTCGACCCCGGATTCCTTAATGTTCGGTCGAGTGCTTTAGCCAGTTAAGCTATCGAGAAGTCCTATTTTAAAACCCTTAAAATGTCAGATTTTAAGAGGATGGCTTAGCTGGATTAATAACTTATGAACAGGTGCAAAACGAAATAATGAGAAGGGGAAGGATTTCGACGACAGTGGCCACTAATACGCAGAATTAAGCTGGAAATGTGACGCAGCGGTGTGTCATTTCTCTCCCTGTGACTTAAAGAACCAAGAAGAGTTGCATTCCCATGCAATGGTGGAATTTCCCCCTATTACTCTTCAATTCTGCATTAACTGTCTTTTAATGGTTAAGGTCTGCCGGATTAATGGTTGTGGTTCATTTTTATTCCGTTTTTTGCATGAAAATAATTAATTTATTAGGGGCATATTTTGAATTTAGTCTTCCTCCAGCATGCATAAAAATTTTCACGTTAGTTGATAGATTTTTACTGAATATTTTTCCCTTTTCCCTTCCTCTCCCATATCCTCCCTTATCACTCACCCTTCCCACCTGGTGCTTGTACCCCCTGCCATACACCTTTATGGTGGATCGCGGGGTATTTATGTCGATGTCGATATGTCGAATTAGAGAACGAACTTTCGATTTTAAGAGATGTGAAGAATTACAGGGATTTTATGTATATGATTACAGATATATGGAGTAAATCTACAACTTAAGAATTTAAGGCTAGCATTAAGAGCGACAGATTCGTTTTAATGACCGTCTGGAGAAATTTTCGATTCGTTAATCGATTTAATACACTTAGACTTATTCCAAATGGTTTGTGAAATTTTTCCTGATTAAGATTTCAGTAAGAGGCATTGCGTAATTTACGTGCGATGATTTGTTGAACACGCAGACCATCAATGAATTAAAGATTAGTAGTAAGTACTCTGAATAATGAATGTAAAAATGGTATAGTCCTTCGGAGCTATTAATGAGTAGGAATACATTTAAGACCCAAACATTACCCTCTATTCTTTATCAAATGTTAAAAAGATCGAAATTGGAATAAATGCCCAAAAATGGGAATTCAACGTAATCGTAACTTTAAAATGAAAATTTAATACGATTTCACAAAACCTCAGTAAATCGGCATGAGCTTAAGCGTTTTTCTACACTTGGCCTTGATGAAATAATCAGTTCATGCGTTAAGTAGGATAAAAATACATAGTAATGCCAAATTGCATTCAAGGCTTATTGACGAAATCAGAGAATTTCAATAAAGTTCATTTGTTAATATTTATTTTCAATTAATCGTGCTATAAAAATATTATTAAACTGAATTAATTGGCCTTACAGTTGATAAATAATGCTTAATGCATAATATAAAATTTATAATTAACCTTGTGGCAAAAAACGTCTTTATCAGGCTTGATTTTTCACTTCCATTCGGTAGATATCCAATAAAAGTCCATAATTCGCGTGTTTGTGTAATCCACCAGCTTAGTCGTCGACGTGCATATTATCCTCAGTTCGCTCATAAAAAAATGTTGAATGTCTACCGTCCAATTTTCAGCTTGAATCAACGAAGCATTGAGTTACTCCTCCTCGTTTTGCGCCATTCAGTCATTCCTAGTGCATGATTTCCTTTCAAATTAGAAAATAAATTCCCCAGGAGAAACGTACTCCCCCTAAGTCTAGCATCAAGATATTTTCTCTTATGCTTCCAATTTCGGTCCCGGAAGTTGATTTTTGCGATTCGAAATCGTTTAATTGGAAGTAGATGTCATTATCCACCATTCGGTTTTTTCTATTCTTTGCTTCGGTGTTCATTAGATCCATAGAATGCATATCAAGTGAAGATTACTTCAAAATGGTTCATTTAGAAGATAGAAAAAGACTGCCGGACATTTCCCAACTGTGCCCTCCCCGGAATGTCACTCCAATGTAAGGATATCTCACCAAGGAGACGCCCTTGTCCTTGGGGGCGTCATTGCCATGGCGACCGACCGCTCCCTTGTGACGCGGAATGTGCGTGCCTACTTAACTTCCGTGGTTGCCCTCGCCGCGTCTTAAAGCTTCCCGCCACGACCCCCAGCTTCCCCATCTCCTCCCAATCCCCCCCCCAACTCACCTGGCCCTTGATTACTTGCCAGCCGGCCACGCCCCCGCCCAGCTTCCGTATCTCTCCTCCGCCTCCCGCCTGGCTCCAATTTAAGCGGGCGTGTAATTCAAGCCGACAAAAGTTAATTCCGCATCATAGAAATACGCAGAGGTTTATGCGGCTTCCTGGGCTTGCACCCTGACCTCTTCATAGATCTAGGATCTGTTTCCGGGTCCCGAAGTGGAAGGGGTGCCTCCGTGGTGGCTCCTGCCCCCGATAAAGTGAGGTGATGACAGCCGGCGTGGTGCACGCACCAGCCCTTATTTAATCACAAAGTTTTAAGCTGCTTGTATCTTGCCCCCGGGACGAGGATAAGCAAGGATGGCGAGGATTCGTGCCGAAGGATGTTTCGGTCGCCCACTCTAGAGGCTTGGATCTTTCCGAGAAGACGACCGAGAGCAAGCCGAAACGTTGTCTAGCGAACCGATTCTTTATTTCGCGTATTTAGAGGTAAATATAATTGGGCGAGCGGCATACCCTTCCATCTTTCGATTTAATATTTGGATACTTTCTACCCTACAGATGAGGTTTTTTTGACTTGTCTGGTATGGTGGCATTAAGGTGGGCCAGGGAGCATATACAGGGTGCGTTCCAAAAGTAATGCAATTGTATTTCCCGCACCGCTCCTATTGGTTAAACTGGAATTGAACCACTCAGAGTGTGTAGAGAAACGCCAAGCTTTGCCGCGAAACCGGTCTCAGTGCTCTCCAAGCGGTGGAAGCGGCAGGAAGTGAGTTATTGTAAACTTCTGCGCTCCAACCGTGTCACAAAAGATCAACCGAGAGGAAATTTCTAGTGAACATTTGCAACGTATTAAAAATCAACCTGATTATGTGAACGAAGTCATCACTCGAGATGAAACCTAGGTTTTCTAATAAAACCCAGAAACAAAACGCCAAAGCTCTTAGTGGTACACCGACCAGTCCCCCAAGCCCAAAAAAGGCAAGAATGAGCAAATCAAAAGTGAAAACAATGCTGATTGTATTTATGGACAGTGAAGGAGTGGTCCATGAGGAGTTTTTTCCTCGACGACAGACACTTAACTCAGTCTACTTCGTGAATGTGCTAGAAAGACTCCAAAAAAGGGTCATCAGGACGAGAAAAGACATCCGCTGCCTGGAAAGTCTATCACGACAACGCGCCTTACCACAACGCTTCGAGCCCGCGAGTTCCTGGCCAAACACCAGGTGACAACGCTGCCCCATCCCCCCCTATAGCCCTGAGGTCGCGCCAGTGGACTTCATTCTGTTCCTTCGGCTTTTGTTCCTGCTATGAAATGAACCCGTCCATACAATAGATCCAATCAGCCGTGATGAAGACCTGGCGAGAGGTACCAGAAGACCCCTTCCGGGGTGTGTATGGGTCATGGCAGAGTCGCTGGAAAAAATGTGTAGAGGCCCAAGGACAGTGCTTTGAAGAATTTTAAGTGTTTGTCCAAATCTACTCAATAAATTACTTTTAAAAAGTAACTGCATTACTCTTGGAACGCACCTTGTACAAAATCTGTTGTCTCGGGCGTAACTTTATGGAATTACAAGGTCAATCATTTCATTTCAGTAAGGACCTTGTATACTAGAGGCTACTATTGCGAGATGTGTTCATCAACACCAGAGGATCAAAATTCGGACAATCCCTGAGAAACGAGTGAATTTCCTTTGTACCGCGCCCCGCACTATATACAGAAAGCTGTCAGTCAGCCCTTTTAGAAGCATCTCCTTCTTATTTTGACACCCCGTGCCAACTGGGTTGTGAAGTGTGAATAAAATACATCAGCTCAAATATCCTCTTTCTTCAAAATGAGACACATCTGAATGGATCTGAGCATCTTGCCTTTAGGATACATCGCAATGCAACAATTTCAGAGTGCAAAAATCATTCGCCTTGACTGGGACTCGAACCCAGATCCCTCAATATCCGGTCGAGTGCTTTAGCCACTTAAGCTACCGAGGCGTCCTCTTTAACTCTGAAATTTCGCCATAACATCTAGTTCCTTTAAAAGCCCCAAAATTTCAGAGTTCAAGAGGACGCCTCGGTAGCTTAAGTGGTTAAAGCACTCGACCGGATATTGAGGGATCTGGGTTCGAGTCCCAGTCAAGGCGAATGATTTTTACGCTCTGAAATTGTTGCATTGAAATGCACATTAGCGGATGACTCTGTTAAAAGTTACTGTTGCGGCATCTCCCGCAGTTTCTTTGGAATTTGTTTAGGATACATTTTTATGACTCAAATTCTAAAAACATTTATGACTTATTTGGAACTTAATCTTTGAATCGGAGTAGGGCATGCATTTAATTCATTTCTTTTTTTAAATTTAGCATTTATTACTGCCACGTTTAAAAGTCCTCTCTGCGGAATTTCCAAGCTCATTTCTAATAACTCCCACCATTTCTTATGTCTTTTTTGAAAGTTACAACTATTTTTTTTTGCATCAAGTTATCTCATTCATAAAAACATAAAATCTTTTGGTGGCATTCCACCAGGTCATTGTAACCATAGTGAGGCATTTTAATCCCGTAGTTTTATATTGATACTCTTAATCATGGAGTGCAAAGGAATATTTGGTGTGGCAGACAGATTCTTAGAAGAATAAGTAGTAGTAGTTAAGTATAGTTGCTTTTATTTAAATAATTTTTTAATTAGTCAAAACGTACTTTTTTTAATTTCTAACTCAATTGAGAGTTTTAAAATGAAAGTCAAATACTTTTTACCAGGATGATATGATCAGAAAAATTAAGGGATTAATAAATTTAAGCGGTCTTTACGAGAAATATTATCAGGATAAATTAGGTATTTCACATTTTTCGTGAATATTCAAATCCTATATTTTCCAAACTACTTACACTTACGAAGCTCAAAACCTGTCCACAGATACCTCAAATTATTTGGAATTTCATTGATTGTTTTGAATGTTTTTGCTTGATAGTTGTATATCTCACCATTGAATATGTTCACCATTGAAACCGTTCTTCCGAAATCAGTTACGGGGAGATGATTTTTAAAAACAGAATTACAGTATTTCAGAAAGAAAATTTCATATTTCAGAAAGGGTTATGATATTTTTTGCGCCACTCCGTGGGAAGAGGCTTTTCTCCAATTCACGAGAGAAGGTTCAAGAAATAGGAAATGCATTCAGGTGGCGTTGATTAGATTGACCTTGAGGTGTAAATTAGTTAATCCCATTGCGTTTCGTATAAATCAGCGGCGAGAGTGTGTGCCAAGGTGGAATGCTGAAGAATGTAAGCAACGGCAAAGCATATTAGGACTTCAAGTTGAATCGGTGACTCCCTCTCCGCTCAATCAAGCTTCTTTCCAACCCTTTGAAAGACCCCTTTCGAAATATTGACAATCCATTGAAAAGTAACCCAAAGGGATTCAACCATCACCAGGTTCATGAATAAATTGACCGTGATTACTGCTTATATTTTATTGCATTATATTTATAATACTTAAACTCAATATTAAATACATGCATCAAAATTAGCTAAACTGAATATATTTCTTACGAAAGTATTTGTTAGCGGAGTAATGAAGATCGTAAACGAGGAGTTTTATATGAAAAAGATAATAATGTCAAAAGACATGCAAATTCCATTATTTAGCGGGCTTGGATAAATAAAGAAAAGTATATATCAGTAATCAACACGAAGGTCGGTTTGGTAGGTGATGGTAGATTTCACCTAGTACTAAGCCCCGATGGCGCGTGATGTCAGC